>NC_056741.1:1612854323-1613069323 GCF_019279795.1 Protopterus annectens
CAAATGAGGCAGCAATATGGCAGCAATCTATATACATATGCATGGCCAAGATTTTTATTTTATCTAAACATTTGCTGCTCAGCTGCGCAATGCATATTCTCTGTCTTCTGTAGTAAATCTAACAATTTCAGAATACCATACTGCTACAGTGAATGTGTTGTTTGTTATGGTACTGTTGTTTGAGAGTGGGTGTAACTGGTTTACAGTGACTCCTGACAGGTGGTCTCATTTGCTTATGTTGTTTGCAAAATGCATTTAAATTTGTGGACTGCAAATTGGTGCCTCCATTTTTGTTGCTAATTTTCCACAAGCCATGCAGTGCTGTGATTACCATAGTGAAAGTTCATTTAACTGTAAATATATGTCTTTTATCTGAAAGGTATACATTTTCATTTGCTGATATCTCCTTAGATATCAGGTGCTTGATGCTAGAATGCATATTTCCTGGTGGAAACTCTAATATTTTTGTTTCTTGCACTTCATCTGTTTGCATTTATGTTTTAGTTACCACAGCAGGATTTAAAAGCTATTTGAGTTGGAGAGGGGGCTGTAGCATACCATATCAGCAGGCTATCATGAGCTGTTTTTCAGGATGTCTTGTCTGGTACCATAGTACAAGATATAAACCTGCATATTAGCAATATTTCATGTGGGGGCTCACACATGCCATGTCACTAGTAAAGTGCTCAGGCTACCCTCTGTGATAGCAGCATACATAAGATCTGCATACTATAACAATTACTTTCTTATTGGGGATTATACAGGAAATGTTACATTCTTTGTACCTTTACATATTTTCTTGCCAATATATATTCTGGCTTTCTCCGTGTGCAAACAGGATGCAGCATGTCCATAGAACAAAGCAGACAGAGGCTGGATTATTCCATTGATGTTTAAAACAATATTCTAGTGAAGACAGCTAAGGTTACTTGCCTTTGGATAATGGACAGCTGGACTATAGAGCAGCCATTATAGAACTATTTATATCTTGCATTGAATTGCACTTTGCACCTTGTATGTATATGTATTTGTATATATATATGTATATGTATACGTATATTTACTTTTTTGTTTTGTTAATAGTTGCATGTATGTCATTTATGTAATTCATACTTGGAGAGTCACTGAAACTGGAGTCAAATTCCTTGTATGTGTGCATACGTGGCCAATAAATGTGATTCTGATTAACTAGATGCGTCACTCTTTTCTACAGTACATAAAGGGTGTATTAGGATGAAACTGTTCACTGACTCACGTTTACCATCACTTGACTGACATGTTCAATCATAACAATCCAAAGGCACAAGGCATTGTAAGACACTGATTCATAATTGCTGGAATTCGTACTTTTCAACCATCTGGAATTTCACAGAATGTCCATATTTTTGCCTTATATTTTGGGGCTGTTCCTCATAAAATTTCTGGTATTTTAGCAAGTCATTGACGATTGAAGACAATAAATAAACACATTTCAGTTTCAGACATAATATCCTTCAAAAAATGCATGCTAATGAAAAAAAAACTGTTATTCTGGCAAATTTGTAGGTTTATAAGAGCAATATTTAAAATCTGTCCTCCCTTTATTTTTTGGATTTTTCCAGATTTCTTGTGTTAGGAGGTTGAGAGGAATGCTGGAGGTGTGGATGGTGGATCTGGCTTGAGCTATTTGTTCTGTGTCTCAGTGCATAGTAGACCAGGTCAGTGATATATAGAAATGATATGCATGCGCAACTGTTACTCAAATGGGATTACCCTACTAAAATAGGCATGACACACATTTTTCTTTCATATGGACATCAGGATTGCAGCATGTTGTCAGCACCAAATAAGATAAGGCTGTACACCAAGGAATTGGCTACTTATAGATCTATGCCCTGCAAGTCACAAGAGTGTATTTGTAACATATTATTTATTTATTTATTTACATTTGTTCATCGGGAGAGTCCGACTACATAATTACAGTTGGAGAACATAGCAATTAAAAATTACAAACATAGTTACAGATGTAGAACATAGTACATCAGTAGACAACTAGAATCTTTGTCATCTGCGAAGTACATAACAGACATTAGCAATTGTTACAATAAGAAGTTCCTGCTGTATAATAATTAGCTAGGCTTATGAGCATCCGAGCTTGGTGTAATCAAAGTAGTTAGTGGGCTGGTATTACAAGGCGTATTTGGTGTGCTCTGTGTTTTGTATTCACAGCTAGAAGCAGTGATGGGAAATGTGTAGAAGTGTCTGATCCTGGGCAAAGGTATTGATGTGCATTCCTCCGCAAAATCTGGTCATGATACTTGGATACCTGGACATGTGCCACAGACAGAGTACATGTTGAAACTACTGTTGTCCCTCTATTGGATAGGGAACAACCCTCAACATAGGGAGTATGAATGGCTGAAAATAGAGGGTTCCCTGTGAATGAACTCTTTCAGTGCACATCAACAATTCATCAATGGATGTACCCACAATGGTCCAATATCACAGGAGTACCCAATGCTGTGGAAATTTTAGTTGCTCCTTGAGATAAGAGCAGCATGGGACATTATTCGTTAGATACACAGGATTATGATAAATGGAAAGCCTACTTCCATACAGTCATAAATGGAGCTGGTAAGTCTGTCAATTGCCCTTGTGATGATGATGCTGAGCTACAGGGAACTGTAACATATGGCATACACTGTTGGAAACTCCTGGTGTTCTGGCTGCAGTGTGATTCTCAAACAATCTGGAAATATATTGCTGACTGATAAGTATATTTCTTGGCATTTTAACCTTTCAGAGTTCTGCATTGTCTTAATTTTGCCTGACTGAATTATTTTATATATTTTCTGGCATTGTTTTCTGTTTCCCATCTGTCCTGAAATTGTTTTTTCCCCCTCACCCCACCCTTGTCCTGTGGTGGTGTTATAGCTGGTGGTTTTGCAGTTGCCTGCCCCTACTGTAAATTTGATCTGGGACACCCCTCCTAGTCTGGTGTTTACTCTACTTAATACAGAGAGAACATTTGAGAAGCCAACCCACTTAGGTTCTTAACCTTGAATTTTTCTTCTGCTCCGTCTTCCTCTCTCCTTGCACTTTACTAAAACAAAAAAAATGCACTTTATTTTGCTTTTGCCTCTTCTTAAAAGTACTCAATTGTATTTATTCTCCTCCATTTATTACTGCTTGGTAGTAGCCTGATTAAATTGTAGCTGTTACTCTAAGCCTTTTGGTTTAAACACTTGGGCTCCAGACCAGATGTTTTACATTAAGAAGGTTTGTGGTCTGCACTGTTGTGGCAGGACAGGTAGCTTACATCCTTCTAAGTTGGGAATTGCTGATTGAAGGCTCAGTGTCTGTTGTTCTAAAAGTGTATTAGTTCTGGTTAAATCATTTGGGCTTCAGGACAGTTATTTTACATTAAGAGGGTTCGTGGTCTGCACTCTTGTGGGAGAAGAGGCTGGACTCTGCCCTTCTGAGCTGGGAATTTCTGGTTAAAGGCTTATTGTGCCTGCTTATTTGAACTGTTTCTTTCTGAAATTGGTATGTCTTGTTTGCTGTAGCACAGACTAAATTCAGACCTGCTGAATCTAGCTTTGCTTGTATAACTTAAACACTAATCCAGACCATCTTTTTTGGAGAAGGTTCCCCTGCACCCTAGTGGCAGGAGTGTGCAGTTAGAACTTGTCTGATCAAAGACTGCTGGAACGGGGGTTCAGTTTTTTAGCTTTTTATTGATTAATTGGTTAATTTGTTTAAATCGGTTTGCTACTGTTATAGTAAAAAAAAATATATATATATTTATATATATATATATATATATATATATATATATATATATATATATATATATATATATACACACACACACACACACACACACACACACACACACACACACACACACACACACACACACACACACTTTATGCATCGCCGCTTAGCTTGGGTTAAACTATTCCCAACGCCGTAAAGTCTGCTCTTCAAATTTTCCCTTAGAACTAGACTGTTTTTTAGGTTTAGCACTAAAATCTGTTTCTTTGAGCTCAGCACTTGTTCAGAACTCAGTGTAAGCACTAAATAAGCTACAAATTACTACAACACTCAACTTTCCACACTTGTCTAGAGGAAAACAGATTTTAGTACTTAATAAACACCTATCCAGGCATGTCTAAGGGTCAGTTCCCGGTGTTTTCTCCTGTCTAGCTGATGAATCTGATCATCTTGGGGCAATGCAGCAATTGCCTCATGTACACAGACAACCCTCTCCTCCTACCACCCAACACTATAACCTGTGAGAGATGCACTTATATAGCCAAACTGGAAGCAAAGCTTTCTTCACCCAAAACTGGACTAGACAGTCAAGAGGAGAAGGTAAACACTTGAACCATACCACACTCATCACATAGCCCCTCAAAACCTACACCACCAAAACACACACATAGAAACATGAAACCCACACCCACATTTGCGGAGGCTCTCAATAAAAATCTGCTCAAGAAACAGAGACCTCCAAAGCAGAAACGCAAGCAACTTCCACCCCCCAACACAACCCAAATGACACATAGCCCACAAACTCAGTGTGCCACTCAACCACAGCCCATAAGGCATAACAACGTACCCAACACTCTAATCATAGGTGAGACTATAGTCAGGCACACTGATGTTCCACTCACCAGGCTTAACAAGGAGAAAGTTACTGTCAGCTGCCTGTCAGGTGCCAGGATCCGCCACATAATGCATGCACTCAGGTCACTCCACAACAAGTACAAATATGACTCTGTCATTGTCCATGTTGGCGTGAATGACCTGATACGTACCTCCCTGGACTACATGAAAAAAGACATAGACGAGCTCTCCAATCTTGTAGCCCAGGCTGGTATAACCCTAGCCCTGAGTAGCATCCTGCCATTGCCCAATATGATACCACAGTACAAGGACAAAATGATTGGCTTCAACAATTGGCTAAGCTTCTGGTGTCATTCTAAGGGGATCCATTATCTGTCTGCCTGGGATGATATGATCAACAGACCACGATGATTTGCCAGAGATGGACTGCACCTGTCGCCCATGGGATTCTGGTTACTGGCTAAGGCTCTTGCCACCCCTATAGTGCCTTTTTTAGGCATGGTTCAAATGACAAATTCACCACCTTAACAAGTACAAGCAAGCAAAATTTGAGGGTAATGCTACTCAATGCTAGAAGTCTAAACCTCAAAATGCATTCACTTAAGGCACTCCTTAAAATGGAGAACTTCGACATCTGTGCAGTGACAGAGACCTGGTTCAAAGCTCCAGAGAGCACCCCTGCATTACCAGGCTATAATTCATACCACACCTTTCGGCCACCTAACCTGGACTGAAACACTAAAGGCAGAGGCATGTCCATATTCATTAAGGTTATCCACACCTCCAGGCTAGTTGCTCAGCATAATGTATCTGAGACTATCCAAGTGTAACAAACTCTGGGCAAGACTGCAATCCAAATTGTAACTTGCTACAGATCCCCCACCATCCCCCAGGATTCCCACCCCTAATTTCCTGATAAACTGGAAAATATTAAGGTACAACCCGACACCCCAAAAATGGGCGATTTCAACTACCCCACCATTAAGTGGGAAAACTACTGATGTACCAAATCTTTTGCTCAATGCTTTCTGGAATTCATAAATTCCAGTGCCCTGGATCAATTTATCCACACCCCCACCAGGGGCAGCAATATCCTAGACCTGGTCATTACCAACATGGGCGAACAGTGTTCCACACCAGAGGTCAATTCTTTGTTGGTCAGATTCGACCACATGCTAATAACCCTAGACATTCACATCCCGCCCCCACCCCCCATTAGGGAAACCACCATAAAACATTTCTCCAAAGCCAACTTCATGCTTCTTAAGACAGAAGTGGCAAACATCACGACACCCATGCAGAGGGACAATAGAGGTACGACTGCCAAATCCTACACAAATGCACTTTATAAGCACTTACATGAGTGCATGGATCGTGCTATCCCTAACAGAACCAAGATGCTATCCTCCAAAAAAAGGAGGCCAATCTAGTGGCCCCCTGCCATAAACAAACTTTACAACAGAAGAAAGAAACTGTTGCAAAAAAAGAGTAAAATCCCATGATTGGAGGAACTCCCTGGTCAGCCTCAGTAAAAAGCTGAGATCCCTCATCAAATCCTCCAAAGCTAGTTATGAAAACAAAATCGCCACTGATTCTAAAGACAACCACAAAGCATTCTATAGCTATGTCAAGAATCTCAATGGCAACACTCTGATCTGCTCTGAGCTATAGCACAATGGCACTAAATATACAGAACCAACTGATATTGCCAACATCCTGGCAGATAAGTTCGGTGCTAACTTTACCCCCCTCTCACCCCCTAAAGGGCCCATCTCTATACTGTTAGAATGCAAAGTTCCTGTAATCATGGCTGCACAGGTAAAAAACACACTCTCCAAAGTCAAGAACACAGCATCCATGGGACCTGACAACATCCCAGGCTGCGTTCTACATGAACTACAGAATGAACTGGCACCCCACCTAAGCACCATGCTCAATCATAGCCTAACCTCAGGCTTTGTGCCCACTGAATGGAACACAGTGACGGTTATCCCACTCCACAAAGGGGGATCCACCACAGACCTCTAGAACTACCGTTCTCATTAGCCTAATGGGCCTGGTCTGCAAGGCCATGGAATGTATAATCATGGATCTTATACACAAAGACACTGGTAATCTCCAAACTCTGGACTTGGTATTCTAGACACACCCTATAGGAGGACTTGCCAACAAGATGGCTCTGAGGAAAATCAGGAGACTAGAAATGGACATACACATCCAATATATGCAATATGGGAATCATGAAAACTGTCAGGATGCTATGATACCTTGTGCATCATAGCCTGTCTGACATTTGAAGGAATGGTAGCCTTTCTTATTGATGTATCTCTGTGGACGTAGGCCAGGGGAAGCCATTTTAGCCTAATGAATACAGTCAATGGTAGGGTTCTGCAATCTTCACTATGAAAAGAGCCATTTAGGCCCCTCTTTCACCAAATAAAATTCATCGGGAGCCACAAAACCTATTTGACCCCGAAAATGAAGATAACACAGCATATAATATTTTATATATAGTTATTATCCTAAATATAAAAGAACGAAGTTTATAAGAGCAATATTTAAAATCCGTCCATATTTTGGTTATTTTGCTGGGATTGCTTGATTACTATGCAGAAAGTTGATAGAGTAACATATTTTGCATTCGCATGAATTTTCTGAAGGGTATGAAATCTGAAACTCAAATGTCTGTCTATTTTTTCTGATTTCACCCCTCAATGACTTGCCAGAAAACTACTATTTTATGAGGAACAGACCAAAATATGAGGCAGAAGACAGGACATTCTGTGAAAATTTGCGCAGTTGAGAAGTAACTGTGTGTGTGTGTGTGTGTGTGTGTGTGTGTGTGTGTGTGTGTGTGTGTGTGTGTGTGTGTGTGTGTAAAAATGCATGTTAACAGAAACCATGTTATTCTAGCAAGTTTATAAGTTTAAAACAGCAATATTTAAAGTCCGTCCCTTTGTTCCCCTTTATTTGTGGCGCTGTCCAGATTTCTTGTGGTAAGACTTTGAGAGGTATGGAAACCTTTCAGGAGATGCTGCTGCTGCCAGTAGATCACTTTATCGATCTCAGTGTGTGTGGAATGCATGGCAACAGAAATCATGTTATTTTAGCAAGTTTCTAAGAGCAATATTTAAAATCCATTGCTTGTTCGCTGTCAGTGTGTGTATGTGTGTGTGTGTGTGTGTGTGTGTGTGTGTGTGTGTGTGTGTGTGTGTGTGTGTGTGTGTGTTGTGTGGTAGAGTGGCCATTATTTTTCAAAGCTACAGGGAGCCACTGCAGAGGGGTGAAAGAGCCACATGTGGTTCTAGACACGCAGGTTGCAGACCGCTGGTCTATGGCATCCAGTACCTCAGGGAAGTTGGCATTACTGAGAAGCCGCTCATATGGCTGGATGCATCCTCTTTAATCCTGGAGAACTGCATGCGCTCATTAACATGTAGTACCATAGTGCTGAATAACTTACTGAGTATCCATGATAGAGGAGACTGAGAAATACCCAGTGTGTCTCCAGTAGATAACTGAAATGTCCCTATAACTAGGACTGTAAGAGCTAGACATTCCTCAGTATCCAAAGGGTAGAATACCACACATTCCCAGAAATGATAAACACATAAACTCTGTAGAGATCTACTACCTGGTCATCAGCGAGGACTTGGTAGGTCAGGTGCTGCCATGGTTTCTAGGTGTGTGAGAATGTGCAATAGGGCAACACAGCTGGCTGCTAGAACAATCTTGTGCTGCTCAGCACAAACTGCTGTAACTGTGAGCATGCATATTAGATGTTAGATGCTACTTTGCTATGAAGTTTTTCTTATAAACCATCATGTAGTCAAACTGTGCAGTGTCTCCACTGTTGACTATGCATCTTGACTTTTTAAAATGATTCATCTTTCTACTATTAAACACTCATTTCCCTGCACATCATGATTTATTCCTACTTATGCTCTCATTTTCATGTGCCATATACTGCACTGTGCAAGCTTTTGCACTGCCTTGCAACAAAGATCTATGAATCAGGAGTACTCTGCGTATTGTCAAGAACCATAAAAATGCCTGCTGTCCACTGTTCAACTAGACTTTTAATTCCAAACCACAGCTGTAATTCATCAAATGTTGCTTATGTGGTTATCAGTGAAATATGCAGTACCTTTTATAATGGACTGATAGAAATTTAAGGCAGAGGACTAAAGAACACAGCCATGCTATTTCTGCTAAGTGTTTGCATACTGTATATGTAAATTATTCAATTTCTTTATTTATCTACTTATGACCTATAGAATATAGTTCATTATATTATGCTTCTCATTCTGCTATTTTTTATGATAGTTCTGTGCATGTGCATGTCTGTCCTTGTCTGCATATTCTTATTTTAATTTTTCAGTTTTTTATTATGATTTCTGTTTATGCTTTTCTTTATTGTTTGCTATTTTTTTCTTTCTTCTGTATTTATTTGAAATTTGATTAGCGGGAAAGTTTGTATGGACATAAGTCCCGTTTTCAGAGGAGGGTCGAGAAGAAAAGCTCCGTATGACATAATACAAATTGTGTCTCCATTTTATTCTTAAAGCTCAACAACATCAGCTTAGTTCTGCTAACAAAAGGCAGATCTGAAGAAGCTCTTTAAGTGAAAGCAGTGATGTATCTAGCACACATTGATATTACACTTTATAAAACTTTATTCATATCGTACTTCAGAATTCGTTATTGTAATACCTTAAGAATAACTATTACAGAAAGGTATTATTTTTACCAACACTTTGTTTTAAAAAGACTTAAAAACTTGACTCTCTAGATAAATGTAAAGCTTTGGCACTCTTTCTCATGAAATACTAGGTAACTTAAATTGAGGTAACTGTTATAAGGATAGCCTCGACCAATAGCCTAAACTGATGAGCAACCACCAAATGCCAACACCACTGAGTGTGTATAATAGCACCGTTTTTACTGAATGAATCATTAATGTGAATAGCACTTATCTGCCATTAAGAGATTTTTTTTAAAGAAATACAACATCCAGAGTTTTTTCTTCAGCTATGATCCACGACTACCTTTGATTAATGATTTCAAGTTGAAACATGTTCTTGTAAAGACGAGCAGAAAAAGTTTTTGTGTTCTTAATATTTTGAGCTTATTTACAACTTCTAAGGATTCCACATCCTTCTAAGGATGGCAATCATTGATTGAAACTTCAGCCTTTAAGGGGGTTCACATTCTATACACTGAGAACCATCCAAGTACGATACAGCTGGTAGTCCTTATAAGGACGACCTCTAGTTTTCTGACACAGGCTTGTACTAAAAAGTTAGCCAGGAGGAACTGACTCCCAGGCCTACTGGGAATTCACAAACTCCTTCAACTTCTTAACTAATCTTTTTGACCTGGTTACCCCATTCATTTGAGGTACCCATGTTTGGATGGCCTTGATCCTCTTACAGCAAGGGCCCTACAAGGTATTTGGTTTGGTGTATATGATCTTGGAAACATGCAAATGGTAAAATAATTTACAAAAAATCATACCAATGAGATCAATCAGAAAAAAAAACATGATTATATCAGAGATAGGCAAAAACATGCATATGTGTATTTAATTATCTAATTATATTTGAATATTACGGATGAAGAAGTAATACATTCCAGGAGGAACAGAAACTTAACATTAACAAGAATATTACAAGATTTGAAAAGTCAATTGAAGATGAAGAAGAGTAGAGTAAAAGAAGATTTAATGATGATGATATAGAAGGAAATAAAAAAGAAATAG
Source organism: Protopterus annectens (assembly GCF_019279795.1). NCBI lineage: Eukaryota > Metazoa > Chordata > Ceratodontiformes > Protopteridae > Protopterus > Protopterus annectens. The sequence continues at coordinate 1,612,864,696 of NC_056741.1, forward strand.
GGGTTGTTGCTAAAAGCATTAAGAGATAATGGGTGCATAGTAGATTGCAAGGAATAAGAAGTATGGAATAGAAAGGGAAGAGAGAGAAAGTGTAAATGAAAGAGTATCAGATGGGGAAATAAATGAGCCAGTTCAACCTCAAGAAAGGCTAGTACAGAGCCTGGAGTTGATAAGGCATCCTTTTAGGGTTTGCTTAAAAATGGGACTTGTAAATGTTGATCTTATACCCATAGGAATCTTGTTTTAGCTTTTACAGGAGTATAGGCTACATCCTATATATTTTTTTTAGGTTTACAGGATTCAAATAGCTGTTTCTTGGATGAGCAAAATGGATGGTTAGGAAGGTATGGATGTATGGGCAGTGAAAAGGGTTATATATTGTTTTGTGGGCAAGTACAAGTGCAGTGTATTAGTGGTAATTTGGGAAATTAAGCCAATTTAATGTTTTCAGAACAAAACAGTGATGACTTTTATATGACAGACTGGTTGCAAATTTAGCTACCTTCTTACAACAGCTCTTGTATTGTTATGAGGGAGACTGAAATACTTGTAAGAATTGGTGAGGTGTATAGTAGAGAAGGTAGACGATATGTGTTTGTCAGTACGACAAGGTAGATGGTATGTGTTTGTCAGTATGACAAGGTAGATGATATGTGTTTGTCGGCATGACTCTAGAGGAACTGTGTGAAATGTTTGGCTCTGTAGTGCATACTGAGTTTTTGATGCATCTTTTATACAATTTTGTAAATGAAGATCAAATTTTAATTTATCAGTTTTGATGCCTAATAACTTGGTATGGGATATGTCTTCTATAACTGTGTGATTGAGATTAATTATTTTGAAGTTATTTATGAGAATTGTTAGAGATTTGGAGAGGACATAGTCATAGCATGGTTTTATTGGGATTTAGGAAGAGCTGGTTTTCACAGAGCCAGTGTTCAATGGTTTTGAAGGCACTTTAAGTCATGGAGTGCAAATGGAAAAGAATGTTTTACAAGCAGATGAGGATGGAGTTGTTGGCATACTGGATGAGGCAAACCTATTAGGAGGATAAGTTGTTAATACAGATGTTAAAAAGAAGAAGTCTAATGATAAAGCTTTTGAGCACACCAGTACTAATTGGGAGAACAGATGAGTATGTACATAGCCAGTTTACAGACTGTTACCAATGAGAAAGGTAGCAAACCAGCTGAGTGTTGTCTTAGAACAGACCAAGTGCACACATTTTAGAAAGTAATTTAGAGTGAAAGACCATGCCAAAGGCTTTGGAGAAATTAAAAACAGGGAAGATACCAAGTTGTTATCTGCAGCTTTGACAGTTTTATCTAGGAATGCAAGCAGAGCAATTGTTGTGATATGGTAGTGGCAAAATCCATGTTGGGTAGAGGTTAATACATTTTCTTGAAGAAGGTATCATACAATTTCCACTTTTCTACAATTTTAGAGAGGGAAGATAAGATAGCAATTCCCAAAAGTTTGTTATTTTAAAGGAGTCATTATCTTTGTGAAGTGATATGATGTAAAACATTTTTCCAGAGAGATGGGACCAGTTATTCTTGAATGAATCTATGGCCCAAGATGGAGACTTGATAAGCAATGGAAGTAGCTGCAAGCTTTAAATATTCTATTGGTAGGTTATCAATATTGAGTGAACAGAGCTTGAGTTTACATAGTATGTATGTTATATGTGAGGTACAGACAGCTGTTAAAGAGAAAAGATATTTATTTGAAGTGGTAACCTCATTATGGCCAGCATTAATTTGCATGAAATTTTGTTTTAGGGTAGCATTAAGGTCTATACAATGGGAGTTAAATAAATTCATTAGGAGTTTCTGTGGGAGGGCTATATAGGCAGGAGTGTGGGGCAGTAGAAGTTATAGGGTATGAGATTTTATTAATAGAAGACTGACATTTTCTTTTTTTATGGTTTATATGTGGATATGTAGGCAATACTGTTTTCTTATCAGCAGTGACTTGAGTTTTAGTAAGATTGTGGAGATGATTATAAACTTGAAAGTGCAGCAGGAGATTTGGTTCTTTGCCACTTTCACCAAGCGTTGTCTCTTTTTTACATTAGTGTGTGACTAATGTGGGATAGCCAGACACTTTAGGTGGATCTGCCACATTTTCTGCTGATAGGGGCAAGGCCATCTGGGGTACTGAGAAATAGAGAATTGAATTTAAGTACAGCATTGTCCAGAGGTAAGATGTAAAGACTGGACCAATTTATGGATAGAAGAACATTATTGAAAACATCAGGTTTAAAGCTGGTAAGGTTATGGCATTCCATAAGAAATTGATCATAAGAGTTGTGGTTTATTAATCTCTGGAAATATACATGATAGTGGTCACTGAGTGACTCTGGGAGTGTTCTCAGAGAGATGTATTGTTTAGGATTTGAAAGGAGGATTCAGTTAAGAATAGAGACATAATTCAAGGTTTTGTTGGAATGAGTATAGGAGGTTATAAGTTGTGTCATTGTGTCCATATAGGATGATACTATGTGAGGGACATTCTGTTGAAAGGTGCTGTCAGTCAATGTTGATATTGCCAAGGATTGTAGTTTTATAGGACATTGAATTTGATATGAGTTAAGGATGCCTTCCAAGACAGTGATTTTTTAATGGTGGGATATACAGGCCAATGATACATATTTTTTATGATTGTTTAGTTTCAGTTTAGAAATTAATATCTATGTGGACTGAAATGTCAAGCCTGAGGGAGACAGACAACAAGATGGTTTTAACATCAGATGGTTACACCAACAACTTTTTTGTTTAATCTATCAGTGCCTATTATATTATAACCTGTGGTCAGTAGGAATGACAATGTCAGGAGAGTAATGAGAGATCCTGGAGAATAATATATTACTTTGTATGCTGACAGATGATATTTTTAGGTTTCTTGGGAATGCAGATGTAGGAGAGGTAAGAGGGGATGTTATAGATGAGGGTTATGGGCTGGGATAAGGGTGTACATATATAGGGAAACAATATTCTAATGATAGTGAACTAAAGGGCATAATGATAAGTTTATATTGGATTTATATTTAAGCTTGAAATAAATAGTGGTGAGGTAGGCATATTTGTATTTGTAAAGTAGGTAGGGTAATAAATTAAATAAGTTAAATTCAATTTTGCCTGAGTAAGGATGGTTAATGATGTGTGCAGAATAGGCACTGTATTTTAGAGATGGTGAGGTAAGTGCTATGTAACATGTGAAGAGTTACAGTAAAAGGAGTAGAGGGATACTTAGATATAAGAACAACATGTTCAGTGGATGTAATGAACATTATTAATAGTTATTTCTGGAGGATGCAAAGTAGGTGATAAACTGAGGATGGTGGAGATACAAAGTTAATTTTATAGCAGGATGTGATAATTTCAGTATATGAAGTGTACAAAATAATATAGAAGGAAAAGGATGATTAAAGCATTGGAGTGTGAATACAGACAGGAAGAGGAGAGGTCTCTGCAGTAATAGGAGGGTCTTGTGTAGGAATAAATGTAGTGGTAGAGGGGGTGGGTGAGAATTGGAGGGTAGGGTAGGGGAACAGAGTGAGCCAGAGTGGAGCAAAGATGAAAGGAGCAAGAAGACCTGAGCCTGATGTGTTTCTGAATATCTGAAATAGTCAGATTCATCAATGAACTTTTGGGTAAATGTTACCAGTGTAATTATAGAGAAAAAAATAACAGAACAGTCAGAGCTATAAATGCCTTGAATAAACTTTTGTCAGAGTTCAGTTTGGTAAGGAAAACAGTTGGATGTATGACTGATGGGAGGTAGGATTTTTTTTTAGATTAGCAGCTTGGGTTGTCAATATGGGTCAGTCTTCAATGAATGGGGCATTAGAAGTAGGATTAAATGCATATGTTTTCAAAACAGGGAAAGCTGATCATAGATAAGAAAGCCATATATATCAATATATAATTGCTTTAACAAGCCTGAACTGCATTAACACATAATATGTCCTTTTCCCTTAGCAGGAACACTGGCTGCAAGTGGAGTAATACATATGAGTTTAGCAGATTACCTAGTGGTACCCAAAGATGTCAGTCTATATATTGTATGCACTGAAAAAATATTTTTTTTGCAATTTGCAAATCCTCCTAGCAGAAGAAATTTAATTTTATGCAGAATGACACAGAATGGCAGGGAAACTGATTAATTTTGATACTGTGTGGAAGAGGCAAGCTTGCAAGACTATTAAAGAAATATGTGTGCAGATTTGTTTGGAAAACAAAATGTATAAATTGAGGTCAATTTCATAATCTGGCAGGACTTATTTAAACATACTTACTTACAGTTAGTAAGCCTTTTTTAAGGTTAAAGTGCATAACCCCTAAAGTGCAGATTTGAGTAAAGAATCTTACTTTCATAGAATATCAGTTTATTTAGATGTTTCCCAGGAAAAAAATCAAGGTAATACAATGCAGTACTAAACAATTAAACATGCAACTGCTGTGCAACGGTTAACAGCTAGTAGCATTAAGTGTATTTTAGAAACTCTGCCTTGTATAATATAAAAAGCAATAGCTAACAGTGGTACTCATTAGTTTCTAACTTCTTTAAATTCAGCAATGGGTTGTTAAAGGAGATGCTGTAATGTTATCATTATTATTATTTTCATTGCCTTTATTTTGTTTTCTTCAATTCCTATAGCATTTTTGCATTATGTGTATGTTCTTGCGCTTTTTTTTCTCCAATATCTTTTTATTCTTTTGATCAGAATAAATTGTACATTGTTCAGTTGAATGAAACATAACTGCACATTTACAGGGTATCTCATGTGTCAATATCTTCCTTATCTAATGAAATAAAAAGGAAAAGATAAAAAAGAAAAAAGATAACAGAAACAATCTAACTATACATATATACATATATACAAATACAGTGCTACTGCTTCCTACCTCAAAAGCTTAGTCGGGTCTAATATTAGGATTTACTGCTAGCATATTAGAAATCAGAGACACAATTAGCAGGTCCAACTGTTATGGGTATATCAATAAAATATCCTGTAGTACAGATCTACAATGGGAATGGATTTTCTTTGACCTTAAATTAATTAATCCCCCAAAATGAGATCAAATAAAAGCTTCCAGTAATTCTGATAATATCTTTGCTTGTTAATGTTACCTGTATATAATTTTTGTGAGATTATATATTTGAGGGCTAAATTCTTAAATTCTTTCCAGGATAGCTTAGTATGATCCAACCAGTTTTTGGTTATGTATAATTTAATTAGTAAACATATGGTAATAAGCACGTGAAATTTCAGTTTAGATAGCTTAAGATCTGTGATGTGAAGGATTGCCAGTTCCCAGGAAAATGTTGATTTAGGGTACCCCATTTTCTCTAAATGCACTCTTAAAGACCACCAAAGCTTGTGTGTATTTTTACAAAACTACAAAATGTGTATTAAGTCTGCTCATGGGAAGGAGCAACATGTCCATGCTGTAGAGACATTCGAGTTAAATTTGTTTATTATAGTGGGGGTGAAATAGGAATTGTTGTTGATCATTATTTGCATATAGATTAGTTTTTTGAATGGCGTTAGCTTGATAGTAGAATTAATTGTGCTAAGTTTCTGATCTACCCTTAAATTTGTCCCTTGCTGGACCCAATACTTGGAAAACAATATCAGATTTTGGTACTTAAGGGCTCTAATTAACTTGCAGGAATGTGAAAGCATACCTTTACCACTAGTTAAACTTTCAATGATATCTGCAGTCTTTAGTATGTTCTTTTCAGTACTTGGGGTATATGTGATTATTGTAGGTAAGAGCTCCCTGATCTGACGCAGGATAATAGTATATTTATAACCCAGTTTTAACTCGTTCCTCAGTTCCTGAATTGATTTTCTGCTGTGCTTTTGTGTATCCCACATTGTAAGTTCCTTAATGAGGGGATATTGTGTTAGAATAAGCATTTTGTTGTTAAGTCTGATGTCAGGATTCATATGTAAGAGTTGGAAAAAAAGTAGAGGATCTTGTCCAGTGCAAGTGATTTTGTTAAGTGTTGGAAAATTAAAATGCTATTTAAATTAAGGTTTCTTATACTTAGACAAGAAAGGAATAGCTACTGGGTTAATATTAATGCTAGTTATATGGTTTTACCATACTTTTATCCAAGAGGGGGCTCGGAGGTCTTTTTTTGGGCTGTGTTTGGAGATGGAGAGGATTCTGTTTGCACATATGATATAGTAATAAAGTTGGAAGTCCGGCAGGCTTATTCCACCTTTTTCTTTAGGATAGTTTAACTTTTGATAACTAATCCTGACTGATTTGGGGAACCAAATAAATTTGGTTAAATCCCTATAATGTTTTTGAAAGAAATTATTTGGGATGGACAGATTTGAAGCATTAAATTGATATAAGAGTCTAGAAAGCATGCTCATCCTAATTATAGCTGCTTTGGATATTAGTGACATATTCAGCTGCTACCATCTATACTGATCTTGTAAAGTGTTTGTCCATATCTTCACAAGATTATTTTGATACATTGATAAATAGCAATGTTCATACTGGATTCCTAGGTATCTGAAGGAATATTCTATTTTGAAAGGAGATTCTGAGAAGAGGTATTCTTTATGATGTCTAGGATGTATAGGAAAGATAAGTGATTTCTTTATATTGATTTTATTGTTAAAAAGTTCTGTGTATTTTTCGATTGTTCTGGTTATTTTCTTTAAGTCTGAACTAGGGCATTCAAAATAGATGTTTAAATCGTATGTGTATGCAGATAGTGCTATCTTAGTGTTCAAAATCTTCAGGATAGAGTGAAAAGTGGCTTGGGACAGATATAAAAATAAGGGTTCTAAATAAAAGTTAAAAAGGTAAGGAAATAGGGGGTATCCTTGTCTTGTTCCTTTTGATAACTTGATAGGCTGTGAGAGTGGTTTGTTGATGTATAGATAAGAGTAAGATTTGGTATATAATGTTTTAATTAGGTTAATGAAAACCATGGGAATGTTGAAGTGTAACGTGGACGTAAATAAAAAGTTCCAACTGACTCTGTCAAAAGCTTTACTAGCATCTAGAATTAGGCCATTCTATTATTTGCTCGTCTGATTTGTAGATCTTGTTTTGGTATTGAAGAAGTGAGATTCTAGCGGTCTCCTGTCTATTTGCGATTATCCTAGCCAGAGCCTTAGAGGGAAGTTGTGCCTATTCATAGTATTTAGCCAGGCATTTTAGCTCGTATAAGGAGTGGAGTTCAAAAAGTTGTCTTTGTAAATTATTTATTCCCTTCTCAGTGTCAGTGCTAGGCATGAATTGATGTTTATTTTCAAGCTCTTTCAATTCCACCACAAGCTTATGTTTTTCTTTTGCTATTTTTTTAAAAACATACCGCCCTTTGAATAAAAACCCCTCTCAGCTTTGCCTTACATGCAGCCCACTGTACATTGCATGGAATACTTGTACTGGTAAAGTTTTTTTCTAGCTTTAGTAGGATGTCCAATGTCTCCTGAACCCCTTCTGGTTTAGATAACAAGTTGTTATTTAATGACCAATTCCAGCCATTTTCATCTGTTTCTTACTTATAGGGTGTATTTTCAATGTGATTCTTGCATGGTCTGATAAATATCTAGGTTTGGAGGAGTATTTAATGCTCTCATCTATTAAAGATTCTGAAATGAGGAAAAAGTCTAACCATGACCATGTGTTATGGCATTTTGAGTAATATGTGTAAATATTGTTTTGCTTCTGTCCTACACTGAGATAGGGTCTAACAGGTTTAGGTCAGTCATGAGTTCCTGAAGGGCTATTGACGCTTGTATATTCTGTGAGGGATGGTTACTGGTTAGATCAATACCTTGGTCAATGACTGCATTCCAATCCCCACCTAGTACGTACTCATGTTTGGGGTACTTGACTAGTATGTTATATATTTCCAAAATAAAGTCATGTTGTCTTGTACATGGGCCATACACATTAAGAAATAGTGTTGGCTTCCCTCTTGATGGGTTTGGGGCTGTAAAGTCACACCATCTGCCCTTTGTATCTGAGTTACATTCTAGAATCGGTTGTTGAAATTAATTTTTAATTATCATGCCTATGCTCGTAGAGCTGGAGCTATCTCCAGCTGCTATTATGTCTTTTATCCATTTCTTTCATCTCTATACATATGTGTCTCCTGTATAAAACATATGCTAGCTTCTGATTTGAAGATAAGGTGCATCAGCAGATTTTTCTTATTTTTATTCAGAAGACCCCTCACATTCAATGAATCTATGATCCGCATTATTAGGGCTTAGAGTTTCTAATATTTATTTGTGATGTTATGTTAAGAGTGTATATTTTGGAAAAAGATTCTATGAATTCTATTTAAGTGTGGGGTGAACAAAAAATATAACATGGAAGCAGTAGCACCTTGCTCATTCATTACTCCCCTTGTGCCTACTCACCTATCCCCATGTGTTGAAAGACCTTGACATAGTGTGATTTCAGGAGAAAAGTTAACACAATTTGAATTATTATTAAAAATAGATGCCTTATTGTTAACAAACTACCCTTAAAAGCTCACAAATTACTACAGATACAATATATATATACAATGTAAGACTAATTCCTAGAATAGTCATCCCTTTACCCTATCTAACAATCCACTACACTCCTGAAAGCAAGTTTTAAAACATAATAATATTTTATATTGTAAAAAACAAAGATTATCGCCTGTAGTTTCTAAAATCCCTATTGTGATACTAACAGATTTATTGCTTTTGCATATATTAGGCTGTACAAATTAATAAAAAAGAAGGTACAAATAGAACCTAAGAAGGAAAAAACTGCTAAAATAATATTAACATTACAGCCAATACAGTCTAAAGGACATTTTTATAAACTTTGACATGTAATACACCATAACGTTTAGCAAAAATGGAAATACACATCTACATATTCTTAGAGTGCACTATGTTAAAAGTATTATCTTGCAGTTACTTCGTTCAAAAGATAAAAGTCGTCATTCATTAGAAGTCTTATTCAGATAGTCGCGTGTGTAGCCTGCTGCTGCCTAGGATCACTATGTTACTTCTGTTTGTAAAATATTAACTTCAATGGAGGTTATGACTAGCTTGGAATACCTTACACTTTGGCAATAACTCATCGACATCTTCATGTCGTTTCTTGACTATAACATATACCCCATTCTTCTTCGGTCCATGTAGAATCTGGACTTATTATAGTTTTAACCAATCCTGTAATACCACAATCTACAGAAGCTGGTATTTCCCTGAAGCATGCGGTATTCTTTATCTATAGTCTGATAGCTTGTGTGAGGAGTGGAAATCCTGGTTGTTGAGTCGGAAGTGGGTACATCCCAAAACTCGCCTGCTCCGCAACAGAATCTAATTTGGACATTCCGGGGGACTCATTTCCTGTTTTACAGACACTTCTGGTTAATTATCTTCAAATAAACATTTATGATTATTGAAAGAAACAAAAAAAAAAAAAAACTATCTCGGACTATACCAGTGGCTAATTTCAGTTCTTGAAATAACCTTATGAAAAAGGGGGACTTAATCGTCTTGTTTTGAACTGATCACTGCTCCGGTGCTTTGCCAAAACATTTTATAAAGGCAGCTTTTGCATCTTTGGGTGAGTCGACAGAGTATTTCACTTCTTTGTTGTGAAAAATTAATGTGTTGGGGTATCTCATTTGAAATTTTATTTTGCACTTTATGAGCTCAGCGCAATATGGGGAGAGCTTTTGGTGTCTTTCCTTAATAGCCATCGGTAGGTCTTGTGAGAGCATAATTTTAAGTCCTTTCCACATAATTTGGTTTTGTTTTTTGGCTTCTGACAGCAGCCTTTGTATGTCTTGGTAATTTAATATTTTGATGTATATCTGTCTTGGGAAGTCATCGTTTTCTTTTCTGTGCAGCGCCCGATGGGCTCTCTCAATGATAATGACACTTGCATTTGTGTCAGCATGGAGGATGTTTTGGAAAATCTGCATTATTCTTTTAATTAGCTGACTATGTTCACAGGACTCAGGTACATCTCTGACTATTATATTATTGTGCCTACTCCTTGCCTCTAAGTCAGTGAGTTTTTGCTGAATCTCTAGCAAGGTAGAGCCTTTGGTATTTAGTTCTTCCTTTAACAGTGCTATTTGGTGCTCGGTAGCTTTAGTTTTTTTCTCAACATTGACCATACGCTCCACTATCTCGTTTATTTTACTGCCAAAGCTGGATAACTGTTCGACAAAGTCTTGCACTGCTAGTTGATGTGGCAGCAAAGCCTCTTTGAGTTCATCCATGTGAAAACTTGGATCCGGCTTCTGTTTGGGGTTGGGCTTAGCTGTTTCTTGTTGCTTACTTATTCTTTCTTTTGATGACCGCTTCCTTTTCTGGGGAGGCTATAGCAGATAGCTTAGTCTTGTTAGTTTGAATTTCCATATTTTCATTTTCCTTCCACATTTTCTTCAGTTTGTAAGTGCCTGTATTAGTTTGGAGCCACTGGTCTTGTACTTTGAGGCTCAGGTTTTATACGAGGTGGGAATTCTCTTGAGTGTCCAGAGGTTTTTCTTAGTAAGTATTTTCTCAATTTAACAATGAATTAGTTGTTCTCATTTACCCAAACGTCATGGAGATCATCTACTGTCAGGGATTCCTTTTGATAGTTGTATTTGTAAGGCTATTTGCTCTGTGTTGCTGTAAAAAGGTAGAAGCCTCATGGAGAGGGTGTTTATAGGATGCTCACCATCTTGGAATCTCTGATGTTTTTGTGCTTTGATTCCCTTGAATTTTATGTCATTCTTGTCTTTTTTGCATTGCATTAATAGTTGTTTTATAATTGCTGTATATCCTAAACTGATAACTTCTCTTTGAGATAATGGAATAATTTATTCTTGTGTTGTTGGCGATTGTTCTGCTAAATGGGTGAATACTGAACTTATCTGAAGCATTTTTATTTTAATTGTTCATCAGGTTGTGAGAGCATTGTTATTTTTATTCAGTTTATTTTGATGATTATTGGGTTGGTTTATGCATTGATAATGCAATGTTTGGCATTCTGCTGTCTTTCTGTTTGACCTCTTGCCCTTTGTATTTTGCTGACTACAGCATGGTTTGCTAGTTTTATTGTTGATCTCATTCACTGTACTGTACCTGTTTTTGTTAGCTGATGATCTTTATGTGATTTTATTGGGTAAATTTCCTTCATTTCTCAGTTTGTGCATCAGTAATTTATATATTGTGGCTTGCAATTTTTTGTATTTTTCTTTTTTTTATCATTTCACTATGGTTTAAATGGCATAGATCTATAACAGCATTATACTTTTTATACAGTTCCACGTTTCTTTTGTTTATGCAGATGTGGTTACAGATGGTAAACAAGGAAATGGGTACTTTAGAGTATTCTAGTAACTTTTATTAGTAGAGTTCAAATATTGTGAGCAGATGTTTGCTGGTACTTTTATTTCATACATTATGAGATTTGCTTTTTATATTTCCTTAGGTTGTCTTCCTGTCGTAATTCTGTTTGGACATCCTTTTATTACCTCATTGCATTTTTGCCTTAATGGCCTTGGTTCATAGCAATGTCATCCCAGTTTAGCTGATACATTTATTTTCTTCTTAGTCAGAATGATACTGGATATATTAGTCCCATGCACTTATATAGTCTTCAATGGTTGTATGGTCCTGATATTACTTTTTGTTGTAGAGGGATCCATTTATTTTATCTGTAAGTTTGCTGCATTTCGCTTGTTTATTTTTCTTTTCTTTTCTTGCTGTGATACATAGATGTTGATTTAGAGGTCTGGATTCATTTGCCTTTTTTGCATGCAAAGATGAATTTTATGACAACTGCTCATGTGCTATTAGCTTATGAGATGGTTGGTTCACTTCGTATAAACAAGTGCCTTGAATCCCACTAGATTGATCTTACTGAATTACCTCTCACTCCCACCACTTAACCCTAGTAAATTACATATCCATTCTAGATTCCTAACTCCAACCCTACAACTCCCACATAGTCTGTAACCCTAAACTGTGTTATCAGTCCCTAACCAAGCATTAAAATTCACTTTGCACTACCTAAAGTGTATGAATGCTCTCTAATCCTAAAACTAGTCTATCTCTCCATAAGGCTGAATTTTTCAGTCATTCCTCAATCCCAAAACCCCTCCCATTCCTTAAACCTAAATTTCCTGATATTCCCACAACCTAAAACTTTACACCCCTTCCCTAAACCTAAATCTCCTGAATGTTTCCTACACCTAAAACTCAATTCAAACTTCCTATCCTAAACTTCCCCAAAACTCCTTAACCATATAACTTATCTCCTGTTCCATAAGCTAAAAGTCCCCAGGGAATCTTTAGCTGTAGACTACCATACAGCTTCCTAAACCTAAACTCCCAGCCTGATCATTTCTTAAAATCCTAAGTGAGACTCCCACACTAGCTCACTTTCTCCCTCCCTTAGATGATGCATTTATCTGTCTCAAGTAATGTGTTTGGGCAAAGTGTTGCAGCTCCAGTCTCTGCTGCACGGCAGTTGCACCTTGTCCAAACACATTATTTTAGATTTAGCATGAGTTTCAGCCTGAGTGAGCTGCAAGGAGCTCAATTCCTTGGCAGGGAGACTGTGATCTTCAAGCATACGGGACTTGGACAGTTACAATTGACCCATAAAAAAGTAATTATTCGAGAAAAGATTCAGTTTCTGGTCATATGTGTTCTTTGTTCTGTTTTTCTTCTTTATATTGTTTTATATATTTTTGCATAGTTTGGATATCTTGTTATGTCTTTCTTATTGTATAAGTATTCATTTTGGATTGTAGATATGAATATTTTTTCCAGGTGCTAGGCTTCCTATCTTACTGTTTTGTGGTTCATAGTATTCAGAGTCTGTTTGGTTGTTATGTATTGTGTTGTATGCATTTTGTATTCTTTTTCTGTTTCTTCTTGATATATATCTGTGTGTGTGTGTGTGTGTGTGTGTGTGTGTGTGTGTGTGTGTGTGTGTGTGTGCGCGTGTGTGTGTGCATGTGTGCTTGTGTGCGTCTATGTGTATATATGTGTGTTTTACTGTAATGTAACAATGGGTAATGTGCGCTCAGCAGACCTGTTCTCCATGGGTGCAATACCTAATGCTTCCTCTATGAATCAGTCAAGCAGTGAATCAGTGCTCCTTCTCTCTCCCCAGGATGGGTAAGCCAGCACTAGCTACTGACCTCCATCCTCCCTGGTCCAGGTACACAATCTCCCATGCCAATAAATGACCACAGGATGTTTGAGGCATGGTTGAGCTCTTCAAAAGGCCACCTTACTTTCCCAGGGATGTGTGTACCTTTCCTCTCTAGGCTTTTGAATACTGGCTAAGGCCTTGTCCTCCCCCATAGTGCCTTTTTAGGCAATGCCAAACTGGCACACCTACAGACATAGCCAAGTCAACTCAATGGAACCTCAAGGTGTTACTGCTCAATGCCAAGAGCCTAAATTAAAAAAAAAAAAAAAACATTCCCTCCAAGCCCTCCTCACACTCAAGAATATAGATATCTGTGCACTTAGCAAGAGAGGACTTAAAGTGGCAGAGAATACCCTGGCAATGCAAGGTTTCAGTGCCTTCCACACTTTTAGACCAGTAGCTGCCCAGACACAGGCTAAACCTGGAGGCCTTTATATATACATCAATAAGAAGCATACATCTAGGGTAGTCATACAGGATGATATGCTGGAATTCCTCCACATGCTGATCACCTTAGACAAAATCCCTTACCCCATCCTAACTATCTATAAGTCACCCTCCATGTCCCAGGAAGTTTGCAATGCATACTGGACCTACTGACGACACTTACCATTCAACCTAACACTCTACTCATGAGAGTCTTTAATTACTCCTCTATAGAGTATGAATCCTACACAGCCTCAAATCTACAGAGATAGAGAATCCTGGATTTCATGAATACCAACAACCTTGACCAAATGGTGAATACATCCACTAGAGGCTCCAACATACTGGACTGTGTGCTCACAAATATGGGAGAACATTGCACTCCCACAATGTCTTGCCCCCCCCCCCGCCCCCAGTAAGGTCCAACCATAAAACTGTCTCCTTCAAAATCAAAATCAACTTTATAATCCCATTAAAACCAGTAACAATTATGAACTATTCCAAGACAAATGACTTTTATTTATTTAACATTTGTTGACCGGGAATGTCCGACTAGGTTCCACAGAGCCTGTTTTCAGCGGAGGCCCGGGGAAAAATGCTCCAGATGCATGTCTTTGGAATGTGGGAGGAAACCGGAGTACCCGGAGGAAACCAACGCAAACACAGGGAGAACATGCAAACTCCATACAGAAGGCACCCCAGCCGAGAATCGAACCAGAGAACCTCTTGCTGTGAGGCGACAACGTTAACCGCTGCACCACTGTCAAAGTTCAACACCCCTCCAAACTCCAAGAACATACCTGCCTGTGCTGAGTTGCTCTCAGAAACTCTGTACAGCCATGTCAATGTCTGCATAGAGGCTGCTCTTCCTACCAGAAGTAAACTCAGGATTAGCGTCAGAAACAAACCACCCTAGTGGCATCCCAAATTAAACAGTATATACAACAAAAGGAAAAAAATATGCTAAAAATCAGGAAGGGTAATTCCCATAAAGGTTAAAATTCTCTCATCAAAGTAAATAGGCAACTAAGAGGTAGCTAATTAGGTCAAGCAAAGCCAACTCTGAGGTTAAGCTCTCCTCCCAGGTGAAAGATAACCATATGGCCTCTACACCTATGTCAGAAACCTGTAGGGGAGCATACAGAAGTGTGCCGAACTGATGGTTAATGGTGCCACATTCACTGAGCCTGGGGATATAGGGAATATGTTAGCTGACAAATTCAGTTCCAGTTTAATCCCCCACCCCAAACCATCAGCCCAGTAATATCTTCAAGCATAACCCCTCCAACTGTAACTAGGGAGCATGTACTGACTGCACTCTCTAAAGCCAGGAACTAGGCCTCAACTGGCATTGGCCCAGATAACATCTCAGGAAGCCTCCTGAATAGTCTAAAATATGACTTAATGAGGACTCCTGGAGTCATTATTTAACTATATTCTTAAAACAGGCTTTGTGCCACATGAATGGAGGAGTGTGATGGTCATCCCACTTCATAATGAAGGACCTTCAACAAATCCTGGAAACTACAGACCTATTAGACTGACTAGTCTTATTTGCAAAGCAATGTTATTATGGAAATTATCAACAGGGACATATGTGACCTGACACTGGATCCATCCCACTTTGGCTTTGTCAAAGGTATGTCATAATTAATGAATTCGGTGCACTTCTTTGAAAAGGTCACTAAGGTAATGGGGGAGGGGAAAACTGCATACTGCCTACGTAGATCTAGCTAAGGCATTTTATACAATAATTCACTCAGGTATTGTCAACAAACTTGCAGAACTAAGTATAAAACTCTTTATAACATGGTGGATCGTTAGTTGGCTCATTGATAGGACCTAGGAGGTTAGAATCAGTAAGGCCACCTCCACAGAAAGGCCAGTAACCAGTGGATGTCCCCAGGGTTCTGTGCTGTCCCACACCTCATTGGCATCTACTTCCTAGATGTCAAAGCCAATGTCATCAGCATCTGGCAAACCAAGTTTGTAGATGATTGCAAATTGGGAACAATCACTGAATCCCCCCAAGACAAGAACAACCTTCAGGAAGGTCTAATACAGGGGGGCATGGCCAAGGATGAACACAGGATAGCAGCAGATTTCTTCAGCTCCACCAATTTCATTACACTGACAGGAATTAATTACTTAAAAAAATAATTTTTGAAGTAATTTTCTTTCTAAATACGTTTGTTTTATATAGTTCTTGAACTATATCTAAAAAAGAAAGGAAATCTTAACAATATTCCTGTCAGAAATCACTGTGGAAATTTTCCTGTCAGTTTATCAGTCTGAAATGAGTTCCAGTAAGACAAATTCTCAAGACTCCAGCATCAAGAAAGAACTTCAGTCTCTGATAATTATAATCCAGCAACTTACTGATAAAATGGATACTAAAATAGACACCTTCATAGAAAAACTACAAAACAAATAGACCTGTTACATACAGACCTGCAACAACAGAAGAACCAGATGACAGGCATAGAAGAAGCTGTGAATGACATGGAAAATAGAATCCAAGAAGAGGAAATCAACATTGAGTTTCTGCTGAAACAAAATACACATTTACAAACAAAGCTGGATGACCTGGAAAATAGATCTAGGTGCAATAACATTAGGATTTTTGGACTGCCAGAAAATATTGAAGGTAACAATATTACTTCTTTTTAACAACTTGGCTCCCTAAAACTTTAGACTTACCAGAAGCATTCTCTTTTGGTATCGAAAGAGCACATAGATCTATAGCTAATACTAACTCTAACAAAAATATCCTAGATCAGTTATAGTTAGATTTCTATCATCTTTTGATAAAGAGATGGTTCTTAAATCTGCTTGGGCTAAAGCTCCTGTTAAGATTAATGAGACAACTGTGCGTTTTGACAATGACTATTCTTCCATGGTAATAGCTAAAAGAAAAGTTTTTCTGCCACTAATAAGGGAGCTTAAAAAGCACAGTTTAAAACATACCTTCTGTTTCCTGCCAAGCTTAAAATCTTCCTTCCTGATGGTCCTAAGGTTTTCGATGATTTAGACTCTGCTTTACTGTTTGTCAAAGAAAAAGGATTTTGGATAAAATAGAAGAAATGGAATGGGCTAGTTCTTCATTAAAGAGATTGGCAACTGAAGCTTTGTGGAAGACTTCAGAGAAGAAGAAGAGACTAAAAAACAAATGATTTGTTATATGTTTTTTTTTCTCTCTCATCATTTTAGTTCATTATTAATCTTTTTGAATATAGTTCCTGCATTTCCAGAAAGCCACAAATATTTTGGAAAAGATTTAATCAAAGTTATTCTCTATGTGCAAAGAAATGTTTTGTTTCATAACCAGTCAAAATACCTGAAGATTTAATGGCAAGCTGTGATTCAATTTGTTTCTCTTTCTGAAAAGAAGTAAGGTTAGTAATTTGATACATTTTTTATCTTTACCTTTTTTCCTTCTCCTTTTATTATTTTCTTTGTTTAAACAATGACATTCTATTTAGATTATGTAGTGGGTAAAGGGTGGGGAGGGCAGGGAGAGAACAGTAATGAAAATATCATTAATAGAATAATAACATATTTATTCCTTGTAAAAGTCTTTATAAGTTCTTCAAATGCTATTTCTAATTATACTTTCTTGATTATACTGCTTATGCCTGTTTGTAAATAATCTGTTATGCTTTAACTAATAATACTCAGAACTAAATAAGAGTAAATAATATGTTTTATTTTTAACTCTATTAATATAAACAGTAAGTAACATTCCATTGTATATACTTCTTACAGCTTTCTCTTATATTTTTTTATTTCTGCCTCACTCCCTTTTATTTTCTACTCTCTTTTTCTTTTCTTTATTAATATATAGAAATGCTTTTGATTGTGTGGGCACAGTGAATAATAGGATTTGTATGAAAATTGAGTTGGGAGAAGAATGTTGAGTTTTATTGCTTGTTGGTAATTGTGGGCTTAATTTCACTTACATAGAGGCTGTAATGATCTGTGGAATACATTGTGAAGGTTTTGTCATGTTTAGATGCATTTACACTGCTAAATGAATGTCACTAGTTTTTAATAAGTTTCCCACCAAAATGTTAAGAGAGACAATCTGAGATGTGGGCTGTCTCATGCACAGTGTTCATGAGTTACTTCAGAAGCTTCAGCTCACAGAATTCTCACAGAGAAACTGAAAGCAGTTAGTATAACCTTTGACATAGTTATCACACTGACACACCACAGATTCAGGAAAATACTCTATTCATAAAATATGTCAGTTATAATGTTTTGTTTCATAACCAGTCAAAATATCTGAAGATTTAATGGCAAGCTGTGATTCAATTTGTTTCTCTTTCTGAAAAGAAGTAAGAGGCTGTAATGGTCTGTGGAATACATTGTGAAGGTTTTGTCATGTTTACATGCATTTACACTACTAAATGAATGTTTGTCACTAGTTTTTAATACGTTTACCGCCAAAATGTTAAGAGAGACAATCTGAGATGTGGGCTGTCTCATGCACAGTGTCCATGAACTACTTCAAAAACTTCAACTCACAGAATTCTCACAGAGAAACTGAAAGCAGTTAGTATAACCTTTGACATAGTTATCACACTGACACACCACAGATTCAGGAAAAATACTCTATTCATAAAATATGCCAGTTATAATGAGTCTAAATGATGTAGTTTCTTGTAGTAAGTAAATGTCTTATTTTAGAAGGCATAGAAAATGAAACATTTATTTAAATGTTTTTGAAAATCTACTTAACAGCAGCATAATAATCTGTGTTAAAAATTTGTGTTCCAAACATATACTTTACTATAACTCATTTAATTCATCTGATTGACAAGCATAAATAATCTTATAACTCTATTCTGGAAGAAATGTCATGTGATATTTTAAAGCAGTAGGTTAGCATGATTGTAAAATCTGGTTACTAAAATGTGTTTGCTGTGCATTATTTTGTATAAAGCAGACAGATTTATTCTAGGGACAGCAAGTAGGATAGTGCTCAACAAAGACACAACTCAGTGAGATCAGATATATATATATATATATATGTGTGTGTGTGTGTGTGTGTGTGTGTGTGTGTATGTATGTATGTGTATGTGTGTGTGTAAGTGTGATGGCTTTTTTTTTATATAATAATGCAAGTGTTTCTGAGAATCTGCATAACTATCCAATATGATTTATAATAATTTCTATGAATACAATATTTTACTCTATTGACAAAATTAATGTTTGCCACAAGTTTTAATAAGTTTCCCGCCAAAATGTTAAGGGAGACAATCTGGGATGTGGGCTGTCTCATGCACAGTGTCCATGAACTACTTCAAAAGCTTCAACTCACAGAATTCTCACAGAGAAACTGAAAGCAGTTAGTATAACCTCTGACCTACTTATCATACTGACACACCACAGATTCAGGAAAAATACTCTATTCATAAAATGTCAGTTATAATGAGTTTAAATGATGTAGTTTCTTGTAGTAAGTAAATGTCTTATTTTAGAAGGCATAGAAAATGAAACATTTATTTAAATGTTTTTGAAAATCTACTTAAAAGCAGCATAATAATCTGTGTTAAAAACTTCTGTTCCAAACATATACTTTATTATAATTCATTTAATTCATCTGATTGACAAGCATAAACAATTTTATAATTCTATTCTGGAAGAAATGTCATGTGATATATTTTAAAGCAGTAGGTTAGCATGATTGTAAAATCTGGTCACTAAAATGTGTTTGCTGTGCATTATTTTCTATAAAGCAGACAGATTTATTCTAGGGACAGCAAGTAGGATAGTGCTCAACAAGGACATAACTCAGTGAGATCAGATATATATATATATATATATATATATATATATATATATATATATATATATATGTGTGTGTGTGTGTGTGTATGTGTGTGTGTATGTATGTGTGTGTCTGTGTGTATGTGTGTGATGGCTTTTTTTTCATAATGCAAGTGTTTCTGAGAATTTGCATAACTATGCAATATGATTTATAATAATTTTTATGAATACAATATTTTACTTTATTGACAATAATGAGTTTAAGTGAATGCTCATATACAAACAATTCAAGATTTTTTTGGAAGCTGTTAATAGTATTCACATGACAGAAAATAGATGCATCTTAATATATGTAATGTCTGAATCATATTAGCCAAAGTTTTTGATTTAAATGAATGTTAGAACCTAATTTTCTCTCCTCTTGATTTCTAACATCAAGATTATTTGAATGCTATTTGAATACAAGTGTTATATATTACATAGATCTATATAGTAGTATGAACAGTTTAAAAAAAGTTTATTTTAGTTTATATGATGCTGTTTTACCAAATGTGTAGTTTTGTCTTGATAGATAATTGAATTGAAAACTGTTAACCTCAGTTAAATATAACTAGTATTAAATTGATAAGGTGGTAGCTGAGGTACTGCTGCTTAGGGTAGGGGGTTAACTTGAGTAGTAAATATTACTCTAAGTTGGAGTTTTCAACTCCAGGCTAGATGCAAGGTTTAATCCTTACATTATTTTCACTTGTTCATTGTTATATGTATATAGTTTTGACATCCACAATATATTTTGTACACTCATTGTCACTACAAACAAAATTGAATCCTATACAAAATCCCATAAGAGATTTAATAAATACAGCTATATTTAAAGGTACACCTAAAAGAGGAGATGTAACATTATTTATCTTGTTATTTGTTATTTCGATCATAAGATTCTTGAGTTTTAAAAATGCCAAATGACATCTTTAAAAGGAATTTCTTTAAACATTAATGGATTGAATAATCCGTGTAAAAGGGCAAGCCTAATAAGATACATTAATTTACACAAGGCCAATCTAGTCTTCCTGCAAGAAACCTATCTCTTGAAAAAGATATTGATAAACTAGCCACTAATAAGTATACAGTATTGGTTAGTTCAGAGCACACTCAGATAACAAGAGGAGTGGCTATTTTATGGAATAAAAGTATGCCCATTCCTAAAACCATTAAGTCTTTTCAGGATGACAAAGGAATGTTTTGTATGGTTACAATACAAATTAATGGGAAGACTTACACTTTAATTAATGTATATTGGATACCTGGAATTGGTATTAATACAGTGAAACATCATATTGATAAGATCATATCATTCTCTATAGGGGATACTATTTTAGCTGGTGATTTTAATTGTATACTACATGAAAGTGATACTACCACTATAAGGAAAAGAAGAATTACATCTAATGCAAAACATTTAAATGATTTTGCTAATTCTTATCATTTGAATGATATTAATAATCAGATAGATTCAAAATCATTACCATACACCTTTTTTTTTCTAACAGATACAAAACTTATTCAAAAATAGATAGGGTCTTTATTTCTAACCAGATGGTAACAGATTTAATTAATTCCAAAATCATTTCATGTCCTATATCTGATCATAACTCAATTGTTTTTGAATTCATGATAAAAAATACTCATAATGTTCAGATCAAAAGGATACCAGCATACTTAACTCAGCTAAAAGACTATAAAGAATATATACTTTCAGAAGTACAACATTTTCTAGACATAAATAATAATCCTGAAGTCTCCATTGTCTAGGTTTGGGATGCCTTAAAATCATATCTATATGGACAAAGTATCAGATGGTATAATAATAAAAGAAAATCTTGGGATAAGGAATTGTTAGATATTCAAAGTAAATTAGACTCTTATAAACATAATAATAAAGAAAATATTATGGGCAAGAAAGTTATTGAAGAAATAAACAAACTAAATGAGAAATACAAAGAAATTTTAACTCATAAAGTTAAAATAACTTTAGAGAAATACAAGTTTTTGTCTTATTCAATAAGCCCCAAATACTTACATAGACTTAAAAATAAAACAAAAAGATTGAATAAACAAAACCATATCAAAGAAATCTTTTCTCTAAGGAAAAAGAAGAATGTTTCTAGTATACCAGAAATACTGGATGAATTTAGAAATCACTTTCACAAGATTAACCATAACAACATTAACATCGAACCTAAAGATAAAATAAAGGAGTTTATAACCACAAACATGAATAAAAGCTTAATAAACAACAGATTAAACTATTGGACAAGAGTATTTCATATACAGAAGTTATTACACAAATAAATAAACTTAAATCAAACAAAGCACCGGGTAATGATGGTATTATACCAGAGATATATAAAATCATTTCTAAAACTACATATTCATTAATACATAAGGTTTTTATTTTGGCCCAAACTGAGTTAATAACCCCCCCATCTTGGCAATATACATTTATTTCACCAATTTTAAAACCTAATAAAGATCCAACTAGATGTTCTTCATATCGACCCATCTCATTACTTAATGTTGATTATAAAATGTTTATGAGTATTTTTGTTGATAGATTGAAGACAATCATCCCCGGCATTATAGATATAGATCAGACGGGCTTCATTGTAAATAGAAATACTTTTGATAATATAAGAAGAACTTTAACATTAATTGAGTTTGCAAATAGGAAAAAGAAAGATTTAACACTTATTAGTCTTGATATAGGTTCAGCATTTGATTCAGTAAGTTGGGACTATCTGTTTACCTTACTGAAATGCACAAACTTCTCTGATGCATTTGTAAATTTAATTGAGCATTTGTACAAAGGAACGCTGGCTTATATTAAGGTAGGAACATATGTTTCACAAAAAATACCCATTCTTAAAGGTACAAAGCAAGGATGTCCACTTTCTCCACTATTATTCACTTTAGTAATGGAGCCTTGGGCTAATTTGATTAGAAACAGTACTGACATAGAGGGTTTTGAAATAGACGAAAATACAACATCAAAAATTCAACTTTTGCAGATGATGTTCTAATTACATCAGCAGGATCTAATTCTTCTATGCAGTCTTTATTTGATAAAATGATGAATTTTAAAAGTATTTCTGGTTTAATATTCAATGAAGAAAAACTAAAATACTACCTATATATACACGAAAAATATTCTCATTAGTGATTTTACTAAATATGTACCCAATTCAGGTCAGATAACTTATTTAGGTATAATACTATCTAAAGATATTAAATCTATTATATATAATAACTATAATACCTGTTTTCTTAATATACAAAATCTTTTTAATACCTGGAATAATATGTTTTTACTATGGAGGAGAGACTTACAATTATTAAAATGATAATATTCCCCAAGATTTTATACTTAATACAATCAATAATACTTTCACCTACAAAAATAATTATCAAGAAACTGAATACACTAATGTTAAATTTCTTATGGGCACCTAATAGACATAGGATTGCATTAAAGAAACATACTAATAGCTGGTCTCAAGGGGGTATTTCTTTTCCAGACTTTAATTTATATATTATCTCTTCTATTATAAAAGTTATTACTTTATTAATAGATCAGTCATATATCGCAAAATGGAAAGATTATTGGGAGCTAATTAGTATGCACTTCATGAAAATCTCCTTAACACATAAAAATATGATTGTAAATAACTCCATGTTGTGGTTGCTAAAGGAATTTTGTACTTCACCTATTACACCTAAACATATGGTTTGTTACCCATTAAATATTATTATTAGTTATCGTAACTTTATATTCATGCACCCTAAGTATAGGGAATGGAATTTTATTGTATTCCCTATAATGCATAATCAGGGTATGCTTATGTCATCTACTTCTGAAGGAGCTCATTTAGCTATAGATAATGATCTAAAGTACTGGTATCAGCTGATATCTGATAATAAAGTTAAAAATCTAGATTTCTTAAAACAAGAATTTGATCTAAGAGAAACTTGCTGGTTAGAGGTTCAGATCTTTAGACAACATCTCATTGATAGAATAGATCTAATGTCTATAACAGTTAAAGAAGCTATATCAAAACTGATTGATTACTTGATATTAAATTTAGAGCATAAAGTTTCTGATAAAGGTAAACTTTCATATATACATAAAATTATCAGACAAGAAACTTTTTACAGTGTAGATTCATACTGGAATTATTTCACCTCTATTAATGGGGACCCACCAACTCAACAAGATAAACAATATATATTGGAATCTGCTTATAGAACTACATCTTCCATTGTCTGTAGACTTTATACATGGAAATTTTTACATAGATCTTTTTATACACCTTTGATGATGAATAAAATAAATAATAAAGATAATCTATGTAAGAGATGTAATGTAGAAATTAATGCTAACTGGGCTCATATGTTTTATGACTGTATGAAGTTGAAAGAATACTTGAAGTCAATTAATGAATTTTTGCAGGCTCTTTTTACAGATAATTTCATTATTTCTAAGTCTCTTATATTATTCAACACACCTGTACCTCAATGTGTTAAAAAGATTAAGCTTCCCTTGTTATGGTCTATCCTAGCAGTGGCCAAGAAAATAATAACTAGAAATTGGATTTCAGATATACCTCCTTCGTTCAATGAATTTAAAAATGTTATGAATATAATGTGCCATATGGAAATAAGCACAATTAGAATGAGAACAACTAGAAAAACATCATATTATATTGTATGGGATAATTTACAAAATTTGTTAAAAAAATTCTAATTTCAATAGCACGGTATTTTAGTTTAATTAATTGATCTGATTGTAGTGGATGTCTTTGTAAATACTTTAGTTGTTTTGTTGAATATTATAATAATACCTATTTTTAATTACTTGTATAAAATTGTTATGATATTTCTCTTATATGTTAAAACAATAAACCTGTTTTGAAAAAAAAAAAGGAAGGTCTAATACAGACAAATGTTTGGTGATGATGTCATGGCTTTAAACTCAGTACCAGGAAATGCATTATAGTACCCTTTGGGAAGACTGCCACCTTGAGTAACTACGTCGTCAATAAAACACTGTTAAAAGTTGAGTAACTAGTCAGGGATCTGGGAACTCATGTAGATAGTAACCTAGCCTTTGAACAGAAAGTGTCCAAGGTAGTAAAAAAATCCTTATATGTTGCTCAATTTATAACCATGGGTATGGCATCTTGATCCAGAGAGGTCATCATACCACTGTACTCAGCCCTTATCAGGCCCATCGTAGAGTATTATGTCCCCTTCGGTATGTACCTGACCAGTAAAATGCAGCAACTGGAATGTCCATAAAGGTTCCTTACAAAAAGAGTACAGAGTGTAAACACAGTGTCTTAAGTAATTGCCTCAAAGCCCTGTCTCTTTACTTGGTATCATATAGACTTCTGAGAGGGGATCTTTGCCTGCCATTCAAGGAATCCCTGGACCCTGTTTTGATGAAACCTTTGCACATCCACAAAACAAACAGCATCAGAAATACGAGATCAAGAGAGCTAAATTTTGCTTGCAACATAAATAGGACATGTTGAATAGAGAGATGTTTTTTAGAGAAGTCCCATTCTCTCTAACAGGCAACCCATCCATGTTAAGCAGAGTTCATCCCTATCCCTATTTAAGCACAACTTTGACCAATGGATGGGTAATCAAAAATTCATCCACGGTCTGGCTCCTATGTCTGTGAAGGAAAGAGCGCCCTATAAATCTAATATAAATCAAATTTGTGGGTCACATGTAAGTTGCACAGCTAGGCATTTAAGGGCCCTAGTGGTTGTTAGCCTAGTTTACACATATGAGCCTATTCTTCTATGAAACATGGGTGAACATTATGTAGATTACATTTAATAATGAACTATGAATGCAGATAAAAAAAGAGACATATTGACACAGTACCAGATAGATGTTTTATTTAACCAAAATAAAATAAAAATGAGCCTGAACTGGCTAATCAACCACACAAGGTGAGGTAAAACCAGGGTTGCCAGATTTCCAGCACCCCAGGTAAAAAAAGGTCTTCGGCAACTGAAGACCAAAAAAAAAAAAACTCCACCTTGCTGCACTCAGATAACATCTGACAAATACATCAAGAAGTTTGTTCTGTGAGTGCAATACGTGCATATAAATCAGTTCCCAACCAGCATCTGGCATGCCAAATAATTTGGAACACAGTGTGCAGCAAACAACAAATATGTTGTGGACTAAAACTAGGTCAATACCCTGACCTAGTATAGTAACATTAAAGCCAAACATGAAAGAGGTTAGTATGTTTTAGATGCTATTGACTGGTGTGTTTGTTTGAATACTAAATTGTACACTTCAGAGTACAAATGTAGATAGGTTATTTCCATGAATATAAAGCAGAGAAAAATAATTAGATTCACCCCTTTCTGTCACTGGGTTGTTTCATACTACTAGAAGCACAGTCAGTTCTTGGCATCTCCATTAGCTGAATTTTATAAATATCTTTGAAGAAATAATGAAAAGTGAGACTATTAAGAGAAGTTGTAACAATGCTTCAAAGAATTTGCCATGACCGATATTATTATATCACTTTACAGTGTAAAGTGCAGCTATATTGCACTAAACACGGAGCTTCTCGTGTTGAATGCGGAATGCCTTAAACACAAGTAGCTCCGTGTTTAGCGATTTTTGATTGGCCCGTATACCGGCATATGGGCCAATCAAAAATCGCTAAACACGGAGCTTCTCGTGTTTAATGCGGAACACAAGAAGCTCCGTGTTTAGCAATTTTTGATTGGCCCGTATGCCAGGTATACGGGACAATCAAAAAAAAAACAAAGAAAGCGGATGCTGGCCGGGATTTAAACCGGCAGGGCAAGACTAGGGATCAGGCTGCTGATCTTGGGACAGTCCCGGCCAAATAGGGACGTCTGGCAACCCTGGGTAAAACCCATAAAAAATAAATTTATTGGGTGCTTTCATTGTTGTAAAACATGACTTGTTCAGAATGATACCAAACAATATCCAAGAGTTTTTAAAAACTCCCTCCTCATATCACATTATTAAAACAACAAATGAAGCTCTGCAACTGAATGGACAACAGTTAAAACATTCTTCAGAATATAGTGATGGGTGTTGTTATAAGAAAGGCCAAATCTGTGAGTTTTATTTACTGTTGATTTTCAATGTATGTGTATTTGTACCTGAGCAAAGTGAAGATAGCAGAACAAGACATCTGGGTTTGGGTAAAAGCACATTTCCTGTCAATGACAAATATGAAGAGGGTAAGAGAAGATGTGACATCTTATTCCAAGGTTTAGTTGAGCAACTAGCTTGCTGACTACCTTGCCTGCATGTGGGAAAAGTGTTAGTGAGAGATATCCAATTAATCCCAAATGTCTTTTGTTGTAAGACAGTGACATTAAAATTGTTTACTAAAAGAGTGTTCCATGTCATTTCTACATTGTGCCAAACCTAATAATATTGGACTTTGATATATAATCTGTTAGGTGCAGTTATATAAGGTGGTGATATTGGAATGCAACTTCTGTGGGATGTTAATGGCACTTTTGCTGAACTCTGGAAGTATCAAGTCGTAGGTATACATCATCAAACTGACATTTGTAAGGTGATATATTAGGTCTATATTACCGGGTCAAAAGACATGTTTGCTGAACACGTCTTAGTCGACATAGAAATGACCTGTTAAAATCCTGAATGGCTGAATCAGCAATTTTTTTCTAAGGGGAAAAAAATTGCTCGGCTGTCATTGGGGATTTGCTGTTTTCCCCACTGTAGTGCGATCTTGGAGTTGGTATATTTAGTTAGGGGGGGTCGGGGGTGAAGTCCCCCATGTTGTAGGGTTTGGAAGTGTGTTTTGTTGTGTACGGCCAAGCAATTTTTTTCCCTGGGAAAAAATTCTTTGACTTGGCCATTTGGGATTTTAGCAGGTCGATATTTCCATGTCAATTAAGACATGTTAGGTGAATATGTCCTTTTAAATGGTAATATCCACACACAATATCTGGACCTCGCCAAGGCCTTCAACACCATCCCCCACTTTAGAATCATAGATAAACTTACTAAGCTGGGCATAATTCCCTATGTCACTCAATGGGTTGCCAACTGGCTTACTGACAGAAACCAGATGGTAAAAGTAGCCGACTCCAAATCCAGCTCCAGACAAGTGACAAGTGGAGTACCTCAGGGTTCAGTCCTTGGACCACTCTTGTTTGGCATTTACTTCTCTGAAGTACAGGCCAACACTAAGGAACTCTGGCTAACAAAGTTTGCAGATGACTGCAAACTGGGAGCCATTATTGAATCCGCAAATGATGTGGATATTCTACAAAAGGCCCTTACAGAAACAGATGCCTGGTGCCAGAGCCATGGGCTCAAGCTTAATGCCAAGAAATGTATAGTTATCCCCTTGGAAAAAAACATGTGCCCATGAATTGCCACATAGGTGGCAGGACACTAAACATCGAAAGTGTGATGAGAGACTTAGGGACACAGGTGGACAGTGGTCTCACTTTCGATAACCACATCACCACAACAGTCAGGAAATCCTTCTATGGGGCACACCTCATCATCAAGGACTTTTCATCCAGAAAAAGGAGGTCATTGTCCCACTGTACTCATCCCTCATTAGACCCATTATAGAGTATAATGCCCCGTTTGGTATGTACCTCACAAGACATCTGCAACAGCTGGAAAGGCCACAGAAATACCTCACTAAAAGAATCACAGGCCTAAAGCAGATGCCATATGCTGACCGTCTAAAAAAACTCCAGCTATACTTTGTGGCATATTGTCTACTCAGAGGCGATCTCTGCTTAACATACAAGGCCATGTCAAACCCTGAGCTGTTGGACATGCTCCACTTAAAGAAATCCTAATCCCTCAGAGCCACACGCTCCAGGGATCTAAACCTTGTCATCACAATGAACAAAACATGCTGGAGGGATAGGTTCCTGACCCAGAGACTCCCCATACTCTGGAATAGACTGCCCATACATGTCAAGCAGAGCGCCTCATTGGCCCTTTTCAAAAGGAACCTTGATGATTGGATGGGAGATAGGAAATTCACCCCGGGGATCATGTCAGTCGCCGTGCTAGACAGGGGCCCAGAGAAGTAAATATTGTGGGAAGAAATATCCAGGGAATTGTTATGGCTAAGCTTGCATAGGTCCTAGGGCCGATAGCCTAGTACCAACCTATGAACCTTTGAATGTAGACCTGATATATTAAATCATTAATGAAAAGTGAGAGAGAGAGAGAGAGAGAGAGAGAGAGAGACTAACAAGGGGCCAGGGACAGAGCCTTGGGTTTCTCCTATATTAACAGTGCCTCATTCAAAAATGGTAGTACTGAAATTTGAAATATTCTCTTTTCAAGATAAATTTACATCCAGTGTAAAAATTAGATCTAAAGTTGAGTTTAGTGGATTTCTGAAGAACCTATCTGTGGTTAACAGTTGTAAAGGTTCTAGTCATATCAATGAAGAAGCTTTTGTGAGCTTGGAATCCTTCATATTATATAAATTGATATATATGGATGTATAGAGGGCATTCATGGTGCTGAATGAGATGTGGTACACATGTTTTTCATCAAAGACTTGGCCATATTTATTTAAGTGGTCAAACAGCTGCTTGTATAGTAAATTCTCCAATATTTAGTTAACAGATGCTAATTATTAATAGGCCAGTAATCCATTCATTCTTTGGGATAGAGAAATTTGAGGAGTGGGGTTACTGTG
Organism: Protopterus annectens; assembly: GCF_019279795.1. NCBI lineage: Eukaryota > Metazoa > Chordata > Ceratodontiformes > Protopteridae > Protopterus > Protopterus annectens. Next base: position 1,612,893,868 of record NC_056741.1, read on the forward strand.
GCATGTTTGAATAGGTCTATGAATATCCCTGTGGTAAGTGGTAAATTGTGCATATAGGTAAGAAAGGAGATTGGCAATAAAGGTTCATGCTATTCTAATAAAGGATGTGTGTAATTTTGAATGCTATGCTGTTGAAACTACTTTAAAAAGGACTGCATTGGGGTAAGGCAATTTGGACCCCCCCATGAATGGATCTTCATCCTCCGCATCCCTTACTTAAATAGGCTAATGTCATAGTTATACTATAATGGAGTCAGTACTAAAGTACAAATGGAAACTGCACCAGTAGTGATTGTCTAAAGGAAACCCCAGTTGCCATGATCACAATCACTGAAGTAAACACCTTTCATACAGTTCTAACTGTTTCTGTCTATTACAGAACACTGTAGCTGTATCACTTTTTGATAAATGAGCTTCAATCAAGTAAGTATTCAACTTAGTGTATTTCTACCAGTCAGTTTTAATCATTTGTGATTCTGCCAAATGCAGTTCTTTCAGTCATGGAAAATGTGCAAGTGTGCAGTCTGAGCTTCCAGATGAATAAGTTTGAACTACTCACTAGCAAGAAACTTCTGGAAGCTTATCCTTTAGATATAAATATTTAAAAAAAAAACTTTCTCTCTCTCTCTCTCTCTCTCTCTCTCTCTCGTCTGAGTAATTGCTAGAGTAAGCCCTGACCCTGCCTGGAATAGTTTTGTTGTGGTAAGAATAATAAAGGGTAATTGCCTGAAGTAACCATTTGGAAATAATCTATTTAGACAGAGGTTGTCCTTTATAGGTTCATAGGAAAAGCAGCAAGTACAGAAACCTCCTGGAACAACCTCATATCGATCAGGATCTAATGCCGGAATGGCTAAGGAGAGGTGAATTTAAACCAAAAGACAAAAGGTTAATATTAGCAACCCAGGATAATGGACTACGTACATTTGGTTTACAAAGTCCATTGAACATGTCAGAGAATCAGATAAATGCAGGTTTGATAAAACAGAATTGGAAACAGTCATACATCTTATTGCTGGGTGTGATATACTAATGGCAGAAGGCCTGTATACTGAAAGGCATAATAATGTGGCAAGACTGTTGCATTGGGGATTGTCCAAACATTATAATGTTGAAGTAGCTGAGAAGCATTGGAAATATGACCCACAAAGCATTATAGAAAATGATGAAGTTTATATCACAGGGGAATCACCCATTACTAACAGTTCAAAAAATAAAGGAGAGAAAAGCAGATATAGTAGTCCATGAAAAGACAAAAGTAGCATTGATCATTGAAATTGCTACATCCAGGGATTACAATGTCTTACATACAGAGAGAGACATAAAGTTATAAAATATCAGGATTTGCAGGCAGAGATGAGGGCAATGTGGAAGAAGGATAGACAGTTCCAATAGCAGTAGGAACAATGGATCACATAAAAAAAGAATTTACAGTCATATGTTACCAAAGCATGTAACCTTTTATGAATTGCAGAGTGAATTCTGGGCACATTGTTGGTATTGTGAAGAGCACTTTTAGCTAAAATCAAATATTAAAGCAATACTAATTTCATGAACTTTAAACATACTTTAACATAGGAATGGGGTCCATTCATGTAATGGCATAAGAAACCCAAACGACTTGGAGAAATTAAACCAAATTAAAGTTCATAGGTTAATAGGTAAATACTAGGCTAGCTGCCCTTGCAGGCCATTTTTAACCCTAGCCAATATCACATTTGGTGCTCCAACTAACCTATCCCATTTGCTTATAGATGGGCTTACCCATCCCATTGTCACTAATTATATATTACTCCAATGAGAATAACTGTGGATGATATCATACATAATTTGAGGGGACATGTGCATGGGTTAAAGCATTTAGGAGCTGCCTTTGTGCATTAGTAGTACATGAGCTAGTCATGGGATAACATTTCACTTTCTTATCTATAGATCTAAGCTGTATTTGAATATGGACAGTGATGAACTTTGTGTTATGTGAATAGCAACTCTGTATCCGAGCAGCTGTTGCCTCTGATAGATATACCTGCCCCTCCAAACCAATCTGCTGAGGTCACAAAAGAGGTTTATATCCCTAGACCAAGTATTTCTGATGCCATTTGACTTGCTGATGTGCAGTAAATCCATCAGTACATGGTATGAGGTTTCCTTGTATGCCAGTCATGGTTCACCTCTTAGTAATCTGTAGGATACAGAGTATAGTCACAGGGCTTTGAGTCATTCCATGTAGGACATGTTGCTTAGGCCTTGTATCCTTTTAGTAAGGTAACTTTGTGAATGTTCCAGTCATACCTTTCAAGTGTCAAGATCTTTGCCTCATATTTTTGGTCTTTTCCTCACAAAGTGTGTGGTTTTCTGGCAAATCACTGGGATAATCTGAGGACTGAAGTCAATAAATAATGACATACATTTGAGTTTCAGACTTAAATCCTTCAGGCAATGAAAGTTAACACAAAACCTGTTACTCTATTATGTTTTTGTCAGGGTTTGTCTAGATTTCTTACACTAAGAGGTTGAGAAGAATGGTTCAAAATGTTGCACTTGCCAAGATAGATACATACCAAAGGGGGTATTATATTCAATGACTGGCTTAATGAGGTTTGAGTAGAAGGAGACAATGGCTTCGCTAAATCTAGATACAATCCCATTGTTTATAATCTCTTCAGTATGGAAGGACTTTCAACAGCTGACACATATTGGTCAATCATTAGGTCAATGTCCATATAAATTCCCAAATCCCAAAGAACTGTGTAAACTCTTAGGGGTGTATTGTCAATGTGGTAGTACTCTGGGGTAGGTGACGTCACAAAAGATACATTAATGCAGTTTTTGGCATTGAGCTTCAGTCCATGATTTTTTCACCAGTTATTGCTGAAAAAAAACATCCTGTTAGGATCATCAAGTCATCTGGGGATTCAACGACTGCTCCTAGCTTACAGCCATATGCAAACTTTGTCAGCTTTTATTTCAGAAAACAGGAGATGTCTCAGCATAGATGCCTGGAGGACTTCACTGGTGACTGGTCTCTTTAGGAGGTACTTTCCCCTGCTTTGATTATCTGTGTCCTATCTGTAAGCCAATTAGCTATCCACTGGGTGAAACAGGGATTTATTCCCAGTTTATTTGCCTATTCGTCTATGACTGAGTGGGGGATTGTGCCAAAATCTTTGGCCAGGTTGTGGGATGTGGTGTGTACCATTTTGCCTTCATCCAAAAACAAAAAAAAAACATCAGGTTGAGTAAGCATGACCTGCCCTTGAAAAATCCAAACTGAGACGGATCCAGTGCTTGGACGTTCTCTATTTCCTGACTGATTAGTTCCATGATGAGTCTTTCAATGACTTTGGATATGAGGCTTGTCAGAGATATGAGTCCCTTACTGAAGCCTTCTTCTTACTTTCACAAGAAATGAAGAACAACTGATCCAAAGATATAAAAGATTTTGTTTTGCCAAGATAGTACCCAAGTTGTCTATGGACATCTATGGTATGCAGTACCCTTCCTCCCTCATTTTAGGGTTCAAAAGAAAACAGAGAGATGGATAGTCTTGTTTAAAGTAAGCTCAGGTACCACTTTAGGCATAAAAGCTGAATTAGTTCTCAAATAAATCCTGTTTCTATGAAAAACAAGTTAAGGTTGGTGCACCATAACAGCTTACATCTCAGCTACCCTTCTTGCAGAGGTCATAGAAATCATTAAAGCAGTTTCCATGTTAAGAACCACAAGTCAGTCTGATTAGCTGGTTCAAATGGAGTGATTAGCCTCTCTAACAAAATTAAGATCCCAAGGAGGAGCCACTGGTTTTCTTGGAGGGCTCTTATGCAAAAATCTCTTTCAAAAGCATATTCATGAGAATGCATTAAAAGAGGGGGATCCATGGATGATAAATTAACCTTGATGGAGGAGTAAGAATGGCCATAGAATAGTAACTCCACACATATTGTAAAACCTTCTCTCACACATATTGTCAAACCAGAGAACTGCTAGAATTGAAAACATGCTAATTATGTTTCTGAAACCAAATATAAAACTTTTGTTTTCAATTGCTAATGTATGGTTTTTCTCGTAGCAGGCTTTCTTTCCTCCATTAATTCCTGCTGCACCTCCTCAGTAAAACAGGTATCTAAAGGGAATCTAGACCCTAGCATCCAGGAAGGCAGTTGAAGTTAACTGGGGTCAGGGTGTATCAAACGCCCCTGTTTTTAAGTGAGTAGATCCATTCTATGAGAAAGCTTGTATAAACTGCTACTATTACCTGGACTAAAAGGGAGTCACCACAACGATCTCGGGGATTCGATCAGAATCTTTAGAAGTACCATGGATATCAGTGGAAGTGGTATAGAAACATGCAGGGACATTCCTGTTTAAGGACAGGCAAAAGCATCTGAGATCCAGGCCTATTAGAAGGAGTCTCAGAGCAGTAAGTATTTGTATGCAGACAATGTGGCATTACAGGCAGACTCTGAGCAAGAATGTCAGCAAAGGATAGGACAATGGGAAGCAAAACTAAAGGCACGTGGGATGAAACTGAGTAAAGATAAGACAGTTATAATGGCAACAAATAGGGAAAAATCAGAAAATGCTTAGTATTGAGATAGGAGGGAAATCAATGTGACAAGTTAACAGCTTCAAATATCTGGGATGGGAGGTTTAAGAGAAGGGAAGTCTGAGTAAAGAGGTCAAAGCTAGAATTATAGAGTCTGCAGCCAGCTAGCAAAAAGTGGCAGGGATAGTGTATAAGAGAAGAATGCCAAAGAAGCCGAAAAGTAATGTGTACCAAACAGTGGTGCAACCAGTACTACTGTATGGTACAGAAACCTGGGGGCAGGGGTTAAAGACAGAGTATTTGAGGAAGCTAAAGGTAATGAAGATGAAGTGCCTGAGATGGATGGTAGGATGTACAATGTGATACAAGAGACCTGATGATGATGATTTAGATACATGTGCAGAACTGCAGAAGACAATCTGGTGAAAAAGATTTGGAACAGACAGGAAGAAGGCACGAGGAAATGAGGGCACCAGGCAAAGAGGTGGATGGATTGTGTGAGAACAGCATGCAACAGCCAGGTATGATTGTCATAGCAGGTAGGAGAGTGGCACTGAATAGAGACAGAATTCAATAGTTGACATGACACCCCAACCCCATATGGAAAACGGGAAGAGGAGGTTGATGATGATGATGATGATGAGGCAAAGAGGTCTACTTGAGGATCTCCCCACAGATGAATCAAATCTTGGAAGATCCCCAATCTAATTTCCATTCCTGAGGTTCTGCATTTATCCTGATCAGCTTATCAACCACACAATTTTGCTCTAATGGAATATAGAATGTCTATAGAATGAGAATGTTTTGAAAAGGTATATCCTAAACTAACATGACTAATCTGCAAAGGGGGTAAGACCTAATTCCCTTGCTTGTTGATGTACGACATGACTGTGATATTGACTGTAAAAACTTGAAGAGGTGCAGGGGACCAAAGATGATTCAGAGAGTTGTGTCTTGATTAAAACAAATATCTCTCTTAAATGTATGTGCAGACATTTGTCCTCGGAGTCTCCAACACTTTGCACTTTTATCCATCCTGACACTGCTCTCAAAGCAAACACCAAAGCATTTGTGGAGAGCGAATGCTTCACAGCGGGGGAGAAAGGTAACCTGGATTTAAGTATATTTGCTGTGTCTACCAATTGATTTCACTTCTGACAAAATCCCAAAAGTGAGACTGGAAAAATAGTGGGTGTAAGAGCTGGGACCAAAGAGACTTCAGATACCATTGTATCTTTCTCATATAGTGTCTTACCTGGGGTATCATGAGAATCATGGATGCCATGGGACCCAAGAACTCTTCCAGAGACTAAAGTCTGAGTGGAAAACCCTAGAAATTGATATAGATATAGATATAAATCTGTTTTTTCCTGTGGAAGAAACATTTTTTTGAACTGAGGTGTGAAGAAGACACCCTGGAAACATAATACTGCATGAAGAATTCAAAAAAGATTTTTGAATCTTCTCTTTGAATCCCATCCTGTGTAAGACATCTTTTACCCAAGAGAGATACACCTGACATTTTGAAAAAGACTGCAAAGATAAGTGAATCATCTAAATACAGAAAAATGTACATAGCCTGTAGCCTGCAGTGAGCTATAACTGTAGCTAGACACTTTTTGAACACTCTTGGTACAGTGGATAGTGCAATAGATAAAGCAGGCAACTGATAATGTAACCCAGACACACAAGACTTCAAGAAACACTCAAAATCTGGATGCAAAGAGATGTGATGATGAGCATCTTTTAAATCTTGCAGTACCAAAAAATTTAAATGAGTTGCCAGATCCCTCAACCATGCCGATGACTCCCTCTACTCATCTTACATATCCAAAATCTGCAACTCCCTGCCGTCATCCATAACCCTGAGATCTTCCCTATCCAAATTTAAAAAGTCTATGAAAAATCATCTCAACAACAAATAGTTATGTCCATGCTTCGCACCAGAATAACTCCAGTCTCACTCCAATCCTACTGTAACTCTTGCATTAAACTTATAGCCTCTTGATAGCTCTGCAAAGACCTTAGTCAAATGCACAATGTGATTCTTGGTACTCAATATACTTTATGGTTGTTTTCAAATGTATTGATCATTGTATATGTCTTTGCTATAGACTTGTGTGCTCAACTACATAGTCTTATTGTATTTACTATAATATGTTGTGAATTTTGTTTGTATGTCTTGAATATATGCCTCTTTGGAGCTTTTCTCCCCGGGCCTCCACTGAAAATGGACATGCATCCAGCTGGACTATCCCGGTTAACAAGTGTAAAATAAATAAAAATAAAAATAAATAAAAAGAGGTAAGAGGGTGTGAAGTGACAGCAATTTAAACTTGAGTAGTATCAAAAATTGGTTTAGAAAAGAAAGATCCAGAACTGGTGTCTTGGCATTTTCTTTCTTTGGCACCAAAAATATCACTTTCCCAAATGGGAAGAAGAAACTGGCTTTAATGGTCCCTAAAAGAACAAATATTGAAGGACAGGGAGGAAATGGGGAGTATGGCTTGCTTGATGAAGGATTACTTAGTGAAAAGGAAGAATTTCCTCCCACCTCCATCTGTAACCTTAATGAATGATCTTCAGAAACCATTTTTTTGAACAATCTGTTGCTAATCATTCAGGCTTTCTTAAAGGACAAATGGCCTGCCAGGGTAGGAATAGGGTACATGATCCCTTAAATACTCATTCTGAATGTTTACATTGTCCTTTGTTTTAGGGCAATGGGGTTTCTGCCTACTTTTGGAACCCATTGCCATTGCCTCTTAAACATGTGTTTACCAGCATTTTGCTGAAACTGTTTATTTTGTTTCCTGCCAGGCAAACCTCTTCAAAACAATAACAGTGGCATTAGACCTGGATGTTTAGTTGTAACAGTAGAAAAAGAGGCATCTATTTTTCTTTTACACCACTTTACTTTATAAGAAGGATGATGAATCTGAATTTATTCTCTCTCTCAGGATTGACAAAAAGACCATAACTGCTGTAAAGGATGTGACTAAACAATGGTTGGTTCATCCACTTGCAGCTGAGGCAAAATGCTAGCCTGCTGTAGTGCCAAATGAATGTTTGCTTAACCTTTTCTTTTTGAGTCTGTAAGAAGGACTGAACATGAAACTGATAGTTTGTTCCATGGTCAAGCCAAAAATGGTACCTTTTCCAGGGGAAAACAAGCAGCACAAGCTGGAAAAATTTAAAGTTTAAAAGGGCATAGTGCTCAAACATGTCTTTTTAGTTTGCTCAGCTCAAGCTGCAAAATAGTTTGAGTTCATATGGAAGGTACTCTGAAGGTTTGGAAGCTAGACAGCCACTATATCCTTGGCAGGGTATAACCCATAGAGCTAAGGCAGCAGTGATCAATATGATGAACATCTGTTTTCAGTTAATATTCTGCTTATACACCATCTGACAGTCTCAGGAAGATTGTAGATGTTTGTTTAAGGGGCTGAAGGAAATGTTTGTATTGTTTTGCAATTTGCATCTGTCCTGAAGGACTTAGCCAAATAAGAATGTGTTTCTTTCCAGTCGTATACTAAAGGGAATCAATTTTATTTTTGTTTTCAAAATTATTTTAAGTTTGAGCTGAGTTTAAAAGGGCATCTACCATGCTGTTGTCACTTGTGTATTTGTCCTTCAGAAATGCTGTCACAACTTCACAGAAATGCAAACACCATTCAGTATTAAAAAGAAAATTGTAAAAAAGTTTTTTTACAGGAGGAATCCCCTGCACTTAAAATGTGAGGGATTCACCCTACATCCCTCTCAACTTCTTAAAGAAATCTGGACAAAGTCATAAATAACGGGGGGACAAAGGACCAAAAATAGGGACACATTTTTAAATATTGGTCTTATGATGTTAGAAAGTTGTTAGAATAACGAGTTTTCATTAGTATGAAATTTTCTCAAGGGTCTAAAATATGAAATTCAAATATTTGTAATTATTTTCTGACTTCAATTCTCAATAATTTGCCAATAATTTGTCAGAAAACCACAATTTTATGAGAAACTGACCAAAAATATGGAGCAAAAATCTGCACATTCAGCACAAATTTGTGCAGTTGACAGTTATGACCCTGCATAGCTCAGATACTTATATGTATCAACTCCAAGGATGTTCTCTCTTGAGAAAGAAGAAATACTTGGAATAACTCAGAATTCATCTTTTGGGACAAAACCTGTCATTCATACAGTAGTGATGGCACATAAAAGCATTAGTCACTAATGTTTAACACACACAAGCCTTGATCCCATTTAAAGGCCTGCATACTACAACTTTCTGCATTGTCTGCATTAAAGTGAATTTGGGAAAATTAACATTAATAGTAATACCTTTGTCATGGGTGGTTGAAATGCTGGGCATAAAACATTCCATTTGGGCCAGTGAACTTTGATGAAAGTTACTAAGTAATATGATGAAAATTAGAAATATTGTTTCATAACATTGTTGTGCAAAAATAAATAAATAAATAAATGGACTCAGTAAGAAACTAAACTAAATTTGGAAGCTTTGATCAGACATCATGGGAATAACTCAGTGCCACTGTGGTATTCACCAAAATATGAAGGTATTAAAAATAAATGAACAAGAAAAGGGTTCAAGCCCTAACAGAAAAAAAAACCCTGTACCCCATCTTAAAGATAAGGAAGCAACTATAATGGGATCCAGCCTGGGTTGCAGATGATAAAAACAATTATTTCTACTTAAGATAAGTCCACTGATAATGCTGAAGCCTACTTTGAATGATGAGCAATGAGCAGGAAGGATAACTAGCCCATTTCTTGAGTAGACAGGCTGAGCCAATTGTATGTGGAACTGGCTAATCTAATGCCTACCAGAAACGGAAAACTTAAAATGCTTGCATGTTTAGGTTTCATCCTGTAGTATGCTCACAATGGTTCTCTGCCTGGATCTGTATCTCTGACAAACCTGATTATTGTCAGATGTTTGATATGACCCACCTAGTAAAAAAAAATTGATTCAAACCAGAGGTGAACTCAACACACTAGACTGTAGAACTCTTTGCTGATGAATCCTTTTCTGAGAACATTACCCTCCCCCATTCATAGTTGGGTAAGTCAGAATAATTCAGTTATTAAGTAAAGGCAATTTGTTTACAGGAGATTATAATGATAGATTTGAGTATAAAGAAGTTAAATGGCAGATTGCTTTAGCTGCAGATACACCACCAGTATTGAATTAAGTAATTAATATAAAATGTATTTTAAAAGTGCAAATATACTTACAGGATTGTATTTTTATACAAAATTGGTTATATTTAGATGTATAACATTTTTATGCAAAATTTAATTTTGTTGTATACGTTTATATGATGTATCAGCTGTTGAGTTGGTATTTCAATGAGCTACATTGTAGAGATAAGTTCTGTGGGAATATTAAAGAATGAGAACCTTAAGCTTAAATTAAATTGGTTTATTTCATATTGTTTTTTTTGTGTACAAATGTTTTCACTTGCCCTAAAATGTGTTATAATTAAACAAACTGTGATATCGAGAATCTTGTTAGACTTGATCTCCAACAGTTTGGTTTTGAGAAGCTAGATCCTGTCTACTTAATATTGCAAACTTCTTTGATAGGGATACATAGAATGTAAATGGTCATCCAGTGCATGTAGTGTATCTTGACCTGGCCAAGGCCCTTGACAGCATTACCCATGCTGGCATTATACATAATTAAATGCTTTAATAAATAACTCATATATGGTAAGAAGGATAGCAAACTGGTTTAGGAGAGAACCCACACAAGGCTTGTTTGCTCATAGCTGCAGTGAGTGAGGCCTTCTGCCCTTGCTCTGCTGTTTTCCAAAAACCTGCTGTGACACTACAAAAGATAAGTGCTTATTTTCAACTGTTTTCTGCAATTCTGATTAACTAAAACAATATTTGCTGCATATCTGTTTAAATTGTGCAACTGTTTTTTTAGGCTTAGTGAATTGAATCCTTACCTCTGTTCTGATATTTGTCTCCTTTTTGTTTTCTCTGCTTGTTCTGTTCAATTTACTTTTTGCTGTGCTTGAAAACATTAGCATAAAGCTAAATCTAATACTGTACTGTTTGTGACCTTTGGAACTTGTAGTACAGTTAATCTTTTGTCTAGAGAGGCCTAGCTGTTGCTTCATGGAAAGGAGATTCAGTTTGGTTTGATCTGGCTAGAATTACTGCTGTAGCCCTCTGTTCAATGTGTTTTTGATTGGATAATTTGAATTTTGGCTGGTTCTTGATTCTCTGCCTTAAAGAGCCAATGTTTAAACCAGTTTGTGCTGGTTTACTCAAAGCTCCAGTAAGTTAGGCCTTCTGCCCTTGCTTTGCTGTTTTCCAAAAACCTGCTGTGATACTACAAAAGATAAGTGCTTATTTTCAACTGTTTTCTGCCCTTCTGATTAACTAAAAGCAATATTTGCTGCATATCTGTTTAAACTGTGCAACTGTTTTGTATCCCCACCCACCCAACTGTTGTTGTGGTCTTAAGGCTTGGTGGCTTTTGAGCTGCCCGCCTCTACTATAAATGTGATATCGGGCACTGTTCTCAGTCCCATTGCATCAGCTCATTCTACTCAGTACAGTGTGATCAGTTGTGAAAGCCCACCCGTTTAGCTTCTTAACATTGAGTTATTTTCTGTCTCCTTACTTTATACTAAAAAAAACATATATTGCACCTCTTCCTACTTCATTTTGCTGCTTGTGCTTCGTTGTTCAACTGCATTTAGTTTGCTGCATTTGTTACTGCTTGTCAGTAGCCTGATTAATTGATGACAGTATTCTACTGAATTGCTGCTTTACTTGTGCTGTTTTCTACTGTTGTGATTGTGAGCTAATTTATCACATTTGCACTGTTTTAAAGCAATTTACTGATTAATTGCTTTTCATTACTGTTTAACTGTATTTCATTGCTACTTACTGCAATCCATTACTGTTTAACTGCATTTTACTGCATTTCATTACTGTTTAACAGTAGTTTTCATACTGTGAGTTCTGTTTTTGTCTGTAAGTAGTTAATCTGTGCTTTTTTGTTAGTTTTACTGTGTTCTTATCATTAAATTGAGTGGTATAGACTGGATACAAGGTTTGCTGCATCCAGAGTCATTTATTTTTGCCTTCTGTGTTTCTGGCAGACATCTTCTGTTTGCCTTCTGTGTTTCTGACAGCCATCTTGTGTTGGTAGTGGCCTATCTCCTCTGCTAGTGAGACTAGCAGGGTTGCTGGACCTTTTCTGTCACAAGCTAGTAAAGAAAGCAGGGACTAGAAGGATTGGCTAGATTTCTGTGTTACTAGAATCTTCTATTTTTGTGGTATTTAAACACTGTGATTGAGCTGGTTTGGGCTTGTTTGCACATTACACACTGCAGCTGCAAGCCAGTTTTTAATCTATTGTGATGTATTCCAGCTACAAATTTTTCCTTAGCAGCACTTGTGTGATCACCTAGTAGTACTCCTTTTAGATTTTCCACCCTTTACCCCCCTTAGCTCTCTCTCTCAACTCTCTCCCTCAGATCCTGACAAATATGGATGGACAATTTCCTAGAGCTTCTCCTGACAGTCTGGTTGATATGGGCATGCTGAGATAGTGTAGCAACTGCCTCATGTACATGGACAACCCTCTACTACATTAAGAACACAGAGTCTATGCTATCTCGCTCACAAGCAAGCATATTTGGCACTGGGAAGGTTGTCAACACAAACATCACACCTCAAACACCACCCACACCTACACAACGCACACCCATATATGCAGAGATCCTCACCAAAAACATACCCAAATAAAAGAGACCTCTGAGGCAAAAACACACACAGACTCCACTACTCACCAACACCACACACCACACATAGTCCACACACCTGTGTCTCACAGCCACTAAGGCTTAAACATAAATCCAACACATTAGTCATAGGAGACTCAATTGTGAGACACACAGATGTCCCCCTCACCAGGCTGGATAAGGAGAATGCCACAGTTAGTTGTTTGTCAGGTACCAGAATCCACCATGCACTCAAGTCTCTCAACAACATGTACTGTTATGACTCTGTCATAGTCCATGTTGGCGTGAATGACTTGAAACATACCTCCCTGGACTATATGAAGAGAGACATGATCAAGCTCAATGAATATGTGTCCCAGGCAGGTATGTCCCTAGCCTTAAGCAGCATTCAACCATCACACAGAATGATGCCTTAATACAAACAGAAAATGGTTGAGTTTAACAATTGTCTTAGTTTCTGGTGACATTGCAAGGAGATCCAGTACCTGACAGCCTGGGAAGACATGATCGACAGACTACGATGCTTTGCCAGAAATGGCCTGCATCTGTCTCCCTTGGGCTTCAGGCTTCTGGCTATTACCTCCCCATAGTGCCTTTTTTCGGCAATACCACAAGGTCAAAACTACTAACATGAAAATTTCATCAAAACACAAATTAAAAGGTCATGCTGCTAAATGCTATGAGTCTAAACATGAAACTGCACTCATTGCAAGCATTATTAACCCTGGAAGATGCTGACATTTGTGCAATCACAGAAACCTGGTTCAAAGCTGTGGAGAGCACCCCCAGCCATACCAGGTTACTCATCCTATCATAAATTCAGACCCCAAACCATGGGCAGTAAGGCAAAAGGAGGTGGAGTTGCAATATATATCAATGACATACACACCTCCAGGCTGGTCAAACAGTATGATGCACAGGAGACACTCCAGGTGCAGTTAACCATTGACAATTCAAATCATAGCTAGCTACTGACCCCCGACTTTAACTCAAGATGCCCACTCCACCGATCTGGAACTCTTGGAATCTATCAAGTATCAACCCTTTACCCTGATCCTGGGCGTCATTAACTATCCAACTATAGATTGAAAGAATTATTCATGCCAAAACATAAATGCCCAGAGATTCCTTAATTTCAACAATGCTAATGCCTTGCACCAGTTGATCGACACCTCCACAACAGGTGATAATATCTTGAACTTGGTATTAACCAACATGAGCAAGCACTGCAGCATCCCTACAGTGACATCCTCTCTGGTAAGATACGGCCACAAAGTAGTCACTTTCAAAATCACTATCTCCTCCGACTCCACCCCCACCCCCCCTTAGCTTCTGTCAAACAAAAAAAAACTTCTCCAAAGCTGATTACAACCTTCTGAGGGAAGGTATAAACAGCTTCACAGCCCCCTCCCCCTTGAAAGGAACTGACACATATGCCCAAACCTACACCAAGGTACTATAGAAGCATTTCCATAGCTGCATGGAATTAGCAATACCTGAAAGGACAAAATCCTCCTTCTCAGGGAAGAGTAAACCTGTCTGGTGGACATCTGCAATAAATAAACTCTATAATAAAAAGAAAACAAAATTGCTGTCCAATACCAAGAAAGAGCAGGTGCCTAATTGGAATCAATCTCTCCTTAGCCTGAACAAGCAAATAAGAGCACTAGTGAAATCCTCCAAAGCAAACTTTGAGTCCAAACTGGCCACATCTGCTAAAGACAGTCATAAGGCCTTCTTCACATATTTTGGCATTCAGATCTGCTCAGAACTGGTGATCAACAACACCACGTACACAAACGCTGTAGATATAGCCAACCTGCTGGCAGACAGGTTCAGTGAAAATATCACCCCTCTGTCCCACCCATCAGTAAATCAGGACATCCTACATAAACTCAGGCAGGAACTTGCAGCACCATTAGACATACCGCTCAACCTCCTAGAACAGGAAATCTGGACAAAGCCATAAATAACGGGGGGGGGGGGAGCAAAGGCCTAAAAATAGGGACACTTTCTAAATATTGCTCTTTGATAGAATAACAGGTATTGCATTAGAATGAATATTCTGAAGGATATGAAGTCTGAAACTTTATTTGCTGACTTCAACCCTCAATAAATTACCAGAAAACCACATTTTTATGAGAATTTGACCAAAAATATGAGGCAAACATCTGGACATTCTGCAAAAATCTGTACAGTTGAGAGGTATGCCATTAGGCACCCTATTCAACCAAAGCCTGAGTACTGGTTTCATCCCACCCAAGTGAAGCACAGACACTATCATCCCTTTGCTCAGAGGCGGAGCATCCACCCATCCAGGAAATTATAGACCTATCAGCCTAACTAGCATGATCTGCAAGGCCATGGAATGGATTGTCATGGACCTCATTAACAAAGACATTGGTAACCTCCAAACACTCAATCCCACAGAGTTTGTCTTCATCAGGGGGAGTGCATGCCTGTTAAATTTGGTTGACTTCTTTGAGTGAGTCACCAAAGCCAAGGATGAGGGGAAGACAGTGCACACTGCCTACCTTAACCAGGCCAAAGGCTTCAATACTATTTCCCCCCTCAGGTATAACAGATAAACTCCCTCAACTAGGCATCAATCCATAAGTTAACAGATGGGTAAAAAACTGGCTCACGGATAGAACCTACCTACTCAAAATAGGGGAAGCCACCGCAAGCAGTAGATCCTTAATGAGTGGTGTACGCCAGAGATCAGTCTTGGGGCTTCTGTTGTTTGGGATATACTTTTTTAAGGTGCAGGCCAAAACCAGTGGGCTATGTGTGACCATGTTTGCAGATGACTGCAAGCTGGGTGCCATCATCAATTCCCCTAGAGATATGGGCATTCTCCAAAAGGGTCTCATCCAAACAAATGACTGGTGCTAGAAACATGGCCTCATACTGAATATCATCCCCTTTGGGAAGAGTGACATCCCCACAAATTATTACATTAATAACAGGGTCCTAAGAACTCAATCAGTCATGAGGGATTTGGGCACCCAGCTTGCTGTCAGACTGACTTTTGACCACCATACTGCTTTCATTTTACAGAAAGCTTTCTACATGGCCCACCTCATTAGCAAGGGTATTTCATCCAGGGACAAGAGGTCATAACATCCCTTTATTCTTCCCTTATAAGATGCATTATTGAGTACAATGCCCATTTTGGCATGTACCTCACAAAGCACATGCAGCAGCTGGAGAGACCACAGAGGTTCCTTACCAGGATAATCCAGGGCCTCAAACATCTACCCTACACAGATAGGCTAAAAGCTGTGTCCCTCTACTCAATCTCATACAGACTCCTCAGAGTTGACCTCTGTCTGGCATACAAAGCAATCTTATACCCCACCTTCATATAACTGCTGCATATACTTAAGTCAAACTCCACATGTGCGACCTCAACCTGGTCTGTGATATCAATAGGACTTGTTGGTAGGACAGAGTTGTTTCCCAGCAACTCCCTCTTCTATGGAATAGAATCCCTCTCCACATCAAGCAGAGTACCTCATTAACCTTTTTTAAGTGCAAACTGGATGGGAAACAGAAAATGCACCCCTGGAATACCACCTGTGTCCTACTGGACAAGGGCATTGGGTGATGACTTGTCGGAACATGGGTAAATTTTGGCTTGGCTTGTCAGGGCCTTGAGGCCAATAGCCTTGTAACTTCTTATAATCCTATGAATGCAAGTTGCATGTGCCTCATCAGAAAGAAGGAACGTGACCAACAATGTCCCTCAGTACTCACTGCTGTGACCTCAACTTTTTGGCATTTACTTCTCAGATCTGCTATCAGAGAACCAGGTCCTGTTGCTAAAGTTTGCAGACACCTGCAAACTGGGGGTTGTGATTTAGCCACTCTTTGATACCCAAACCAACCAGAATGAACTGTGGCGTTAAATATTGAGGTGAGTTCTAAAGCAAAGTAATTAACTTACTAATATAGGCCTCAATTATCTCTTGCTGTCACAAGGTTTAGCTATAGACTGTTGTTGGAGATAGGAAATTTGAATTTTTATTATGCATCTTATTACAACTCTGATTTTTTCCAGGAAAAGTGATTTAGAAAATGGATGGGGGCAATATAAACATAGACACTCATGCACACACACACACACACACACACACACACACACACACACACACACACACACACACACACACACACACACACACACACACACACACACACACACACACACACACACACACACACACACACACACACACACACACCACCACTGCCAACAGGCAGATGAGTGCACTGATCACGCATACAAACACAGGCACACACAAAATAACATCCAGCCAACAGGCAAGTATACACACACACACACACACACACACACACACACATATATATATATATATATATATATATATATATATATATATATATATATACATACATGTGACTCTATCCTCCCCAAAGTTTGAACTTAAGAAACAGATTCATTATTTTATATTATATATATATATACATATATATATATCTATATATATATATATATATATATATATATATATATATATATATATATATATATATATATATATATATATATATATATATATATATATATATGTTGCGATGCTCTATAATTTCATTGCTAAGCACACCATTTCTATATTTTAAACAAATCTTTGTAATGTAATTTGTACTGATAGTTACCTCCACAGTCTTTTTTTTTTGTTAATTAAATTCCTGCCCTTCACACTTTCCTTTGTTGTATGCAATAATGTCTGTGCTTGCAGGAAAACTAAACAAAACTACTCAGATATCTGAATAAGGTAAACGTTCTACAGGAAACAAGCAGAAATGCAAGCAGACCTCAATACATAACTGAAGATACTTGTGTAATATGCGATATATTGATTATTGAACTGTTATAGTTAAGCAGAGCTGAATACATAGCGTATAAAAGTGGCAGTTTGTGCACAGGATTAAAAGTTTATTAATCTGCTACTTCCTGTAATCTTTGGTTTGATTTTCTCAGCCTCCATTTTAATGTTGGGTTATCTCTGAGTAAGTCACTTACCCAGAAAGCGTTCTAGAGAAAATTGGCTAGACTACTCAATGATCACCTAGATCGCATATGTTGTAAATATCTATGAACTAAAGACATGCACAATACCAGGCGAAGGGCAGTAATGCTATTAAATAAATTAGGGTGATGATATTTATTGCAGGTAAGAAAACTGATAGTGTAGCTCCTTGCACTAATGAGCTTTAACTGCCATCCTGATCCACACATGCATACCATATTGCTGATGTGGGTGTTTGGTAAGGGAGTTTATCTGTCTGTGCATGTATGTATGGTTGTATCAAACACCTTGATGTATAGTATGTTACCTTAGCAAACCTTTATTAAGTTTTACAGCTAAACATCTGTCTGCAATCTGTACACACTATTGTAGCTGCAACCTTTTATTACTATATTAGAGCAGGAAATTGGAATAAGAAACAAATTGCTAAACATACCACTTCATGGAAACAAAAAAAACAAATATGTACCACAGTGTACTGACTATTTAAATAACCCCCAAAATAAATAAATAATTAAACAAAAACACAGAAGAGTCACAGAGAATACAGATGGATGTTAATATGGTAGGTAAGTCCTGTCACATAGATTCCAGTATTAAGGTCTTTTGCACTTTATATGACACTTAAATTATTTTTATTGTTTATATATTCATCATGCAGATAGTTATATGTCTTTTTATTTTTTAGTGATTTCTCATGCAGCTATTTTTATTGAGAGGAATTGAGCAATGCCACACAACTGTGATCCTGTTGGTATTGCCTGTATGATTTTCTTTTCTTTTTTTTTTTCTTTTGAAAAATAAAACAGCTTTAAGATGAATATACTGAAATTAGATGGCTATTCTTTTTTAAATGTGAGTGTCAAATCTGTCGTCTTTCTGTGTCTACATCATCAATATAATCTGGGTCTGTCACGTCCAGAGATGTGTGTCAGAGTCTCAGTAAGCACTTCTATTCAACGACCGCTCGTCTCTGATCATGGAGATAGCTTTGGTACAGCAGTACACATATTCTGGGCACTGTGGGTGCCATGTGCAGACATGAGATAACACAAAGACCTTTGAAACTACAATGACATGGATGAGAGGGATTGATATTTACATACTTTAACAATGTAAAGGTCGTCTCATTTATAGAAAAAGTTTTCTTTAAAAAGAATCCTACATAGATTTCAGACAGATCCATATTATACTGAGGTTATTACTATCTGTTGTGGAAGACAGGATAGAGTTTCACCAAAACAAAAGCTCTAGTTATAAGGACGTAAATAATGCTGTCCCTCCCAGGCACAAGTCATTCATCCATTTCATCATCACTTCTGTTTAGCCTTCACTAAAAGCAGTACTGCTGAAGGATTCAAAGCAAGCTATAATGCAGGTATGTGCTACCATTTCCCAAGGGGCATGACAAGCAGCCATGCCTAGCAGTGCCCTCACCTACATGTACCCATGGGGAGTAAAAGTCCACATGGAAAGGCTGCTCATCTTTTGTGAAATGAAAAAGAATCTCTGTGGACTGACTTGAGCTTGCCTGAAATGGTATTCTGTGAGTTCTTCAAAGCCCATTATTACATTAACTCTTCCTTACCCTAAAGGTTAATTTCAGGACACATGAAACTAATCAGATGCTACATTGACAGAGTCTGTCAGAAACTGGCAATTTGCAAAATGCAAGTGGAGTTTGACTGAATCAAGGAGGTATTGTGGTGAGTTTGTCAGGCCAGACATTGTCACAGAAGTCACACTTCACAGAAGCAAAGGAGGTGATAATACCACTATAATGTAATTTGCACTTTTATGGTTAACTATCCAAATTACTGAATACAGGCATTGATATACTCTGCCCTTAAGTACTGCTGTACTAAACAATTCAAAGCAGTGGATATGAGAAAGGCCAGTGACATACTGCTGGGAGTAATTATGCAGAAATAGCCTTAGCAATTACCCAAGGCAAGTGTTTTTCCTAAATCGAAATTACTGCTTTTTGTGTGCCCTAAATAAACAAGTATACTAAAAGGAACCGACTATGGAACAAGGACAAAACCCTGTAGGCACAAACCCTGCAGCATAAAATAAGTTGGAGATGAGCCATACTTATGCTGGGCTGAACTAGTGCAGGTAACTGTCATTCTGTAAATAAAAACAGCAATAAAGCTCAGTCTGGTTCCTGCATTTATTACGCTGATCCATCTTTGCTCTTCTGATTGTGTTTTACAAGACAGCATCAGTGCAATGGTTCTGTCACTAATACTGGCTGCTAGTCTCTCTCCAGTGTATTTTCCTTAGTACCTTTATTTAGTGACTGGGCAAACAAACAAATTCAGAAGGATGCTTATGATTCCGTGCTTGAAACTCCTGAGTCATGGCTAAAATGGCCTTAACAGTTGGAGACATTCATACAGATAACCATTTTTATCCCAACATTTTGTAGCCGTTGACAATGACATAACATCCATGCAGCTATGTTGTGATTATTTGAAGTGCAATACAGGCCATTCTAAAAGTGGAGTCAAAGTAAAATGCTTGCAGTAAAGTACTTGTTTACACAAAGCAGTAATCCTGATTTAAAAACAGGTGTTCCTAGTCTGTGCTACAGTCATGTTCCTAGACACAATACAGAGGAGACTAATGTTATGTGCCTTACGGTGAGTCACTGTTAAATACCCTTGCAATAAATAAATACCAGCCACAATAGCTTAAAGATAATTAAAATAGTTTTTAGTAGTACAGTGGTATTTCTAATTACATTATGCTGTATAGATAGTACAATTTGCATTAAATAACCAGGATTTACTCTTCACAGATTGAACAATTCATGTTGAGTGCATTCTAACTGTAAGTTAACAGAGTATAGTCCAACTGCATTGCTTTCAGCACATGCAGATAGGACATTAAGGTACCTAATCTGTAAGCAAACAGAAATAAAGTAAATAAGGGACTTGGAATTTCATGTGCTTCCAGGCCTGTTCTCTGCAAGTGCTGTTTTATCTCCCTTTTCACTACTCCAGATCAGTGCTGTTAGCACCGACCAAATTAAGGCAGGGACGTTAACACTCATTATCTAAACATTACTAATGTTACAAGAAGAGAAACTGTAACCTTTCACCTTTTCACGCAGTTCACGGACTGGTACTATAACTGTATAAAACAAAACAGATATTCAGTTACATAGATCATAATGGCAGATAACTGCTGTTTGGGCCTTCTGCTTTGCCATTTTGTCTGCCTTGCGTGTGTGTGTGTGTGTGTGTGTGTGTGTGTGTGTGTGTGTGTGTGTGTGTGTTTATGTATATATTCAACACAGGTTGTAATTTACTTAGCTTAAATATCAAAATGCATAAACCATATGGGCAAACAGACTTACTCAATAATACTATTAGCAGACCATTATCTCACCATATAAAGCATGCCCTGGTGATACTAACAAGTAAGCAAAATAAATAAACCAGTCACTCACTCACATACTCACTCACTCATTCAGTCAATAAATAAATAATGTCCTAACACCTTGCAACACTAAGCTACAGGGCAATGTGTCATTAGGAAAAGCAGCTCTGCTGTAGGATTATTTTTTTTAATGCTGCATATATGTGTGGGTGTTTGTTAATGTAAAGTCATGGCATAAAATGTAAGAATTGTAATGTTATGTTGAAAGTGAAAATTAAGAATAATTATTAAAAAATGGATGGAGGCATCCTTTCATACAGTTGATGCTAACTGTAATCACTGCATGCTAGAGATCAGGGTAGATATTCTGAACAGCTCTACATTCTTTCCCTTTGTAACTGGGGTTACAGTTTAAAGACCCAAAGGGTACTTTAGTGAAATATGAATAACGGCTTGCATTCCATTTTGTTGTGACAGGTACTGTTGTTACGCCACCTAAAAATTATGGTTGATACATCCATTAAAATAAGAGAATTGCATGTTTTATGAATTTCTATTAACTATATCTTTTTTTTGATTTTAATCAATACTGGGTACATCCGCGGTGGTGCAGCGGTAGTGTTGTTGCCTCACAGCAAGAGGTTCTCCCATTCGATTCTCAGCTGGAGTGCGGGGGGTGCCTTCTATGTGGAGTCTGCATGTCCTCCCCGCGGTTGGGTGGGCATTCAAAAGACATGCGTAAATGGGCATGCCTTCATTGAAGGTTGAACTTCGAGCTGGCACCTCGGCATTCGTCAAAATCTACTGCCAATCATTAGCGGACCGGAGTTCTGCTGTGGCGACCCCTAACCGGGAAAAGCCGAAAGACAACAACAACTACATAAATATATGGCCACTGTGGAGGATATGAGCATGCACAGAATGGAAAATAGGTTTACCATAACTCACATCTGTACAAATATAGGACCAGTGCATCACACTAACATCAGCTTACATGATAATGAAAGTTGCATAATTAATCATCAGAAAAGCTTTGAAAACTGTAGGAATAATCTCTTATTAGCTGTGTCCATTCTAAAAGAGTCATAAAATAATTTTCTGACATGAAATATCCCCTTTGCTGAGAGCTACATATATAAAAAAAACCTAAAACCTATTCAGCAGTATATGAAAAGAATAATAAACAATGATTAGACACTGTGATATAAGGATCAGATGAGCTGAAGGAACTTTATTTGTAGAGTCCTCATTATGAATTAATATTTTAAGACATAATATATGGTGTATTAAAAAAGCCAGAAGACCCTTAGTTAAGAAATAAATGCAGTAAGATATAAAGATTGATATTACAACCTGCCTTTGAAATGACATACAGGTTTCATAGCCTCAGACTGCAAGGCAAGTGCACACCACTTTACTGATAAGGCTGAAGGAATCAGGTATGAAATTCTCCAGTCTTTATCAAGTGGGCATATGGCGACTCTTTATGGATGCCTACTGATGGGTAGTGAGGCAAAGAAACTCCTTAGTATGGTGACTATATAAAGCTTTTGAGGCTGACATTTAGTTTGCACCCTATTTATTTTGCAATTGAAGTGAAACAGACAGTAGCATTTTATCTTGGCCATTCCTGGATGAGTGACATATAAAACTGAATTTGATTGAGCCAGTATTTTAATTTCAAGAGCTTCAAAACAATTTGGATGCAATCCACAAAACCACCTCGGGATACCTTTAACTTATGTCCTGAAACAAGTATGGATAAGATTCTGAGAGCTAATACTTGAACTAGACCTAAAAACTTTCCTGTCTCACCTTTATCCCTGCAATTACTTGTTGTTTTCTTTCGGCTTTTCCCGGTTAGGGGTCGCCACAGTGGAACTCCGGTCCGCTAATGATTGGCAGTTGATTTTTTTATGGTGCCGAGGTGCCCAACCTTCAACAAAGGCAAGCCCATTCACGCATATCTTTCAAACGCCACTCGACCACGGGGAGGACATGCAGACTCCACACAGAAGGTGCTCCAGCCGAGAATCGAACAGGAGAACCTCTTGCTGTGAGGCGACATCTATAATCCTCAAAGACTGCCTCAGCATTCTGCTAACTCCACTACTCAATTAATTCATCCAACAAAGGTATGTTCTAGTCAGTTATAAAACAGCTAATATTATTCCCATTCATAAAACTCTGAATGAATAAATATAAAAGTATTGGTCTAATGATTTATTGTAGGTAAAATACTGGAACACATACTTTGGAATAAAATTAATTCTGGACACAGTTTGAATGAGTTGGATATAGTACAGTTTTTAGCACACTTAACGTGGTAATAAATGGTTAAGGTACTGTGAGTTGTCACCAGCAAAGATGGAAACTAAACATAACATTAAAAACTAGATCCAAACATTTTACTAGGTAATTCAGATATCCTGTCTACCTAATTCTCCTAGGAAATGTAACAAATATGGCTCATGAAAGGCAAGTTAACAGTGTAATCTGATGTTGTAAATTGTATTTGTGGTATTTACAAAAATGTCACCTAGCTAGTGGAATAGCAGAGTATAGGGAATTACAATATGCATATAGGTACACTTTAAAGTATAGACCACCTGCCTTGGTAGAGGAAAATATATACAGACTGTCTGGCTTGGAAACTTAGTTGATACAATGCTCATTGAGCATTCAGAGTATCTGGGCTAAATGAAACATATTACTAGAGAATTACTGTACAGGATAAAGAGCTTGTTCATACTATCTAGTTAAAAGGCTTAACGAAAACAGAGATTTGTTTGCTATAAAGACCTGATCATCGGTGGGGGGGAGCACACACATTCCCAGTAAATTCGCACTGTGCTTTCATGTGATTGAGTGGAGGTGTAGAAAATTTTGCATGGGCATAAAATAATCTGATGTCCATGTCCTGAGATTGGTAATCTGTGCATTTGGCTCTCTTTCAAAAGTGTTGGAAGAGCTTTTTTGTGGAATTCTGCAATGGAAGTGCAAGCTTTGAGATCAATGAGCAGGTCTTTCCTTTTTTTAGGAGCAATGACAGAAAAGGCATGACCCGCTGTGAACAGTGAGTTTGCTGGTCATAGTTTGAGGTTATCTTAGAGGAACTGCTGGGAATCAGAATTGCCATGTACTTGGTATATAAGAATAAGGCTGTAAAGGTCAGACTGCAAGCAGACGGAGAACCAGTTTGTTTATGCGAGGGGGTGTTAGAGATGTTCACAGTTAGGTGAAAAATTAGAATATGTTTACATATTCAGTTTGAAAATATCTGCAGGTCAGAGGCATTGTAGCAGAACAGGAAATTTGTAGGGGCAGGACATATCCAAACTGAGGTTGCAGAATGCCTTTGCCAATGGTGTTCCTTCTCTCAGTGATCAGAAGCATTGAATTATGCTGGCAGGCAAAGAGACCTCTGTTTATTTTAGATTTTGGAAGACTGAAGTGTGTGGCCATTGTTTGGGGGTATCTAGGGTAATATCCACATTTTTGAATTGATTTTGTAGGCCTCTGTGCTGAAGTAATCACAAGTGGTTGTTGGTGTTGGGTTGGCTATTGTGTGTAGTCTCAAAACAAGGCTGAAGGACATGATTTTGGTCGTTTTGTCTATAGAAATAAGTCTATGTCTGTCTTTTCATATTTGTGATAGAGCGTTAACAGCAGTTTGAAGCTGTGTATGGATTGTGTTGTAGGATGTGGCTAATCTATAGACAACTGCGTCATTAGTATAGAGGGACATGCTGCAGGTTTGAAGTTGTTTTGGGAAATTGTTGATGAACAGGATGAGAAGTAGAGAACATATCACTGGTCTCTACAGCACACCGGTGAGTATTGGCATGGAGTGTTTGGTGGGAACCATCTGTGGGACAGGTAGTTATTAAGAGTTGGTAAGACAAGAGAATGTGGCTGAGCCAATGTTAAAGCATGGTCATCAATTTAGGAAGTTAGTACAAAGGACTGTGTTGAATGCTTTTGATATATCAATGAAAAAGGCACCAGTTAGGAGGTCTTGGTCAGCTGCTGTTAAGCAGTGAACATGTATGAGTTCTAAGAGTTTTTATAACACAGCACTTCCTTCTTATACGCACACACATGCGCATTCAAAAACAGACGCACTTACAGAAACACACAGACACCCCTTCATCTCATACACACACACACACACACACACACACACACACACACACACACACACACACACACACACACACACAAATCCATGTATGCACACACTCCTGAACTCCCCCATGGCTACAGCAGTGAACCAACTTGTCACTAGGATGTCATCCTGAACCCTACACTACAAGGAGAGCCAAGCAGGGATAGTCTCTTCAGTCCTCTCTACCCACGTTTCGCTCCAACAGCCTGAGATGCTACTTGAACTCAGATCACTTGGGACTAGTTAGTGCTTTTTCTCTCTATGCGAATGAACTGGCATCCCTCATGTTTGTATAGCAAAGCTGAACCATTTCCAAACCAGGAAGCCTCCCATACATGCTGACATAACATCAACTGCCTTAGCCAACTATACCATTGGCCCATTGCTATAACCATTCTAAAGTATAGTAAACAGCCACTATCTTAGCCATGTACATCGTGTGTGGTCACTGTAGCCATCCTCTGGTGTAGCACTCTTAAACAGTGTCTAAATCCTTAATATTACAGGTTATTCCTGCAAATGTTCTCTAACATAAAAACAGTCATTTCCTTAGCCATCTACAGTATGGATTATCCCTGTAGCTCTCCTCTGTCATGGCACGCAGTTTCTTTGCACGTATATTGTGTTTAATCCCTGTAGCTGTCCTCTGGTATTGCACAAAGCCAGTGCCTTAGCAATTTCTGCTATGTACACCTTACTCGGTGTAATAGGTTGGACTCCACTGTATGCCATGTCTGAAACCACCTCTGCTTTAGAATCTTTCAAATCAAAACTGACCACAATTCAGTATAAACTGTACCTCCTTACAAAAAGAAGGCTTGGATCACATAGTTGCCCACTGCTTTCAGTGGATATTAAAAATAAAATTAAATCCAGAAATCCAGCCTAGAACTAGAAAAGGAACCCCAACAACATAGAACTACACCAAACTTTTCTGAGTTTAAGGAAAGAAATAATAATTGCAACTAAGACTGCAAAGGCCCTGTACCTTAGTCAATAAACAGTAAGCAAACTGGTCTCATCCCAATCATTCAAAGGCCCTGTACCTTAGTCAAAAACAGTAAGTAAACTGGTCTCATCCCAGTCATTCAAAGGCCCTGTACCTTAGTCAAAAAACAGTAAGCAAACTGGTCTCATCCCAATCATTCAAAGGCCCTGTACCTTAGTCAAAAAACAGTAAGCAAACTGGTCTTATCCCAATCATTCAAAGGCCCAGTACCTTAGTCAAAAACAGTAAGCAAACTGGTCTTATCCCAATCATTCAAAGGCCCGTACCTTAGTCAAAAAACAGTAAGCAAACTGGTCTCATCCCAATCATTTTAGGACAGAAATAAAATGCTTAATAGGGACATTAAATAACTCTTCAGCTATCAAGAATGAACCCTTAACATCAAAATCATCCCACTTTTGTTAATGATTACGCTCACTTTTTGCAGTCCACCATAACCAGCATAATTAAAGCCTTTCCAGCAATTTAATCTCCCACCAGAACCTGCTTCATTCTCCAATCTATAACTTTCAGCCTTTTATGCAGTGACCTTCCACTTGTCTGAAATTTCAGTAAAACTGACTAAGTTCCAACTTCTCAAACTTAACAATTCAGGATCTAAATCCAGCAATCCTCATCCCACCTTCCTAAGGCTTGCAGCTGAAAAAAATCATTAAACCCCTCACTCAAATCTTTAATCTCTCTTATCCTGGGCACTGACACCCCAGCATTCAAACATTAGTTATAATCCCTCATCTAAAGTCACTTCTCCCACGGGGTTGAAGGATTATAGACCTATTTCTACCCTGTGCCTATTAACAAAATATTTGAAAAACTTCGATACAAGCAATTACTTAAGCATATTAACAGTTATGGCCTCCTTTGCAATGCCTTCAGTAACTGTACTGCCTTGATAGTGGCCATGGATACCATTTATTGCAACCTGAATAAGGGACTTATTACTGCAGGTCTCTTTGTTGACATGACAAAGAGCTTTTAAAATGGTCAACCATATACTTATTTTCAACAAACTCAAAAGACTCAGCTTTGGGGATAACACTATCTGCTGGTTCTGCAGTTATCTAAAATACGAAACTTTCGAAGTCCATAACAATGTTTCATTCTGCGCTGTTGTAAACTTAATACATGCATATGGGGGAAGGGTCTGTGCTAGGTCCTCTTCTCCTCCCACTTTTTGTTAATGATCTCCCCCTAAAATTACCAAATCTTAAATGAATAATGTATGCAGATGATAAGCTGCTCCTGCACTCCAGTACTAACCACTCTGACCTGTAAACCAAGTTATAGAACCATTTCACTCAGTTATGCACCTGGTACACTAGTAAAAACTACTAATTAACCTCTAGAAACCCAATTTCATGGCCTTTGCCTCAGCCAAGAAATTACAGACTATTCCTCCTATTCTTGTAGCAGATCAGAATGGGAACAGAATAATTAATGCTACTGAAAAGAGGTACCTAGACCTAATACTCAACCCTACCCTTTCCTTTACCACAGACACACACACACACACACACACACACACACACACACACACACACACAGTTTTTTTTTTAACTAGTTAAGTCTTTGCTCAATTAAGCTATGTTAAAAGATCAGTCACTTCCTTTCACCTGCTGCTTACAGGATCATTGCTAGAATATTTTATTAACCAAACTTGAATATGGCCTTTCTTTTTTCAACATGCATTCAGCCTACAATACTCACAGAATGCAAACCACTGAGAATAAAATCTGTAGATTCATTCTAGAGTTAAACTACTATTACAGGCTAACCCTTGTGTACTCAGAGGTACACAGGACAACATTTTTACTCTACTACACCTTCGATTTAAGATGAGACATAGTCTTCTCTAGACTAAGACCTGCTACCTGGAACCATCTTCATACAGGCATCAGAATCTAGAAACCATTAAAAGCTTGAAAGATGCACTTAAAGAACATCTCTTTGTTGAATCTACCTGCAGCTGCTGCCCTGACAATGGTTAGATAACTTACCACCCCATATCAGAAGAATACGTACTAGTATTCATTTAATATAAACTATTCTCATCCTCTCAATATGGCACCTTATACACAGATATTTTATGTGTATATAGGAGTTTATATATTATATGTATGTCTGCACTGTATTTTATGCACACCTTATCTTGCATTTTGCATATATGTTTTCTTCAATGCACTCTGACTGCATCCTTTAATGTTAGTCTGTTTGCATTCAATTTTGTTATGTTCTGAATTTTGCTATGCACTCATTTTGTATATAATATCTTTACGGAAAGACCATAATGTATTCTGTCCTCTTTGATCTCATAGGTTCATAGATTCATAGGTTGGTACTAGGCTATCGGCCCTAGGGCCTATGCAAGCCTAGCCATAACAATTCCCTGTATATTTCTTCCCACAATATTTACTTCTCTGGACCCCTGTTTAGCAGGGCGACTGACATGATCCCCGGGGTGAATTTCCTAGCTCCCATCCAATCATCAAGGTTTCTTTTGAAGAGGGCC
Source organism: Protopterus annectens (assembly GCF_019279795.1). NCBI lineage: Eukaryota > Metazoa > Chordata > Ceratodontiformes > Protopteridae > Protopterus > Protopterus annectens. Next base: position 1,612,922,319 of record NC_056741.1, read on the forward strand.
AATGAGGTGCTCTGCTTGACATGTATGGGCAGTCTATTCCAGAGTATGGGGAATCTCTGGGTCAGGAACGTATCCCTCCAGCATATTTTGTTCATTGTGATGACAAGGTTTAGATCCCTGGAGTGTGTGGCTCTGAGGAATTAGGATTTCTTTAAGTGGAGCATGTCCAACAGCTCAGGGTTTGACATGGCCTTGCATGTTAAGCAGAGATCGCCTCTGAGTAGACGATATGCCACAAAGTATAGCTGGAGTTTTTTTTAGAAGGTCAGCATATGGCATCTGCTTTAGGCCTATGATTCTTTTAGTGAGGTATTTCTGTGGCCTTTCCACTGTTGCAGATGTCTTGTGAGGTACATACCAAATGGGGCATTATACTCTATCATGGGTCTAATGAGGGATGAGTACAGTGGGATAATGACCTCCTTTTTTCTGGATGAAAAGCCATTAGTGATGAGGTGTGCCACATAGAAGGATTTCCTGACTGTTGTGGCGATGTGGTTATCGAAAGTGAGACCACTGTCAACCTGTGTCCCTAAGTCTCTCATCACACTTTCGATGTTTAGTGTCCTGCCACCTTTGTGGTAATTCATAGGTACATGTTTTTTTCCAAAGGGGATAACTATACATTTCTTGGCATTAAGCTTGAGCCCATGGCTCTGGCACCAGGCATCTGTTTCTATAAGGCCCTTTTGAAGAATATCCACATCATTTGGGGATTCAATAATGGCTCCCAGTTTGCAGTCATCTGCGAACTTTGTTAGCCAGAGTCCCTTCATGTTGGCCTGTACTTCAGAGAAGTAGATGCCAAACAAGACTGGTCCCAGGACTGAAACCTGAGGTACTCCACTTGTCAATTGTCTGGAGATGGATTTGGAGTCGGCCACTTTTACAGTCTGGGTTCTGTCAGTAAGCCAGTTGGCAACACATCGAGTGATGTAGGGATTTATGCCCAGCTTAGTAAGTTTATCTATGATTCCAGAGTTGGGGATGGTGTCAAAAGCCTTGGCAAGGTCCAGATAGGCTGTGTGGACCGTCTTACCCATATCCACAGCTCTGGAGACTGATTCGAAGAAGTCAATCAGAGTCAGGAGACAAGATCGGCCCTTCATAAACCCAAACTGGGTGGGGTCCAGTGTTTGAAGGTTGCCAATGTCTTTGTTTATAAGTTCCATGATAATGCATTCCATACCCTTGCAGATCAGGCTTGTCAGACTGATGGGATGGATCCTCCCTACTGGAGCGGGATAACTGTAGCTGTGCGCCACTCAGTGGGCACAAAGCCTGAGGTGAGGCAATGATTAAACATGACACTTAGGTGAGGTGCCAGTTCATTTTGTAGTTCATGTAGTACACAGCCTGGGATGTCATCTGGTCCCAAGGATGCTGTATTCTTAACTTTGGAGAGTGTGGTTTCTACCTATGTGGCCGTGATTATCGGAATTTGGCAATCTTTTGGTATTGAGATGGGCCCTTTAGGGGGTGAGAGGGGGATGAAGTTGGCACTAAATCGATCTGCCATGATATTGGCAATATCCTTGGGATCAGTATATTTAATGCCATTCTGTTGTAGCTCAGAGCAGATCTGAGCATTGCCATGTAGATTCTTGACATAACTATAGAATGCCTTGTGGTTGTCTTTGGAATCGTTTGCAATTTTAATTTTGTAACTAGCTTTTGAGGATTTTATGAGGGATCTCAGCTTCTTACTGAGGCTGGTGAGGGAGTTTTTTGCATCCTGGGATTTTCCTCTTTTCTGCAACAGTTTCTTCCTTCTGTTGTATAGTTTGTTTATAGCAGGGGACCACCAGATTGGCTTCCTTTTTTTGGAGAAAAGCATCTTGGTTCTATTTGGGATGGCACGATTCATGCACAAGTGGATGTGCTCATGCAGTGACTTAGTGTAGGATTCTACAGCCAAACTTCCAGATCCCGTCTGCATGGGTGTTGTGAAGTTTGTCACTTCTGACTTCAGTAGCATGAAGTTGGCTTTGGAGAAGTTTTTTAAGGAGGTTTCCTTACAGGGGGGTGGGGGTGGGATGTGGATGTCAAGGGTGATTTGCTTATGGTCAGACCTGACCAATGAGGGGGTGACCACTGATGTAGAGCATTTATCTCCCATGTTGGCAATGACCAGGTCTAGGATATTGGAGCCCCTGGTGGGACAATGGATTAGTTGATCCAGGGCATTGGAATTTATGAATTCCAAGAACCGTTGGGAAAAGAATTTGCTACCTGAGTAGTTTTCCCAATTAATGGCAGGGTAGTTGAAATCACCCAGTATTAGGGTGTTTGGTTGTATCTTAATATTTTCCAGTATGTTTAGAAAGGTACGGTTAGAATCTTGGGGCATGGTGGGGGATCTGTAGCAAGCTACAGTTTGGATTGCAGTTTTACCTAGTGTTAGTTGCACCTGGAGAATTTCAGATGCATTGTGTTGGGCAACTAGCCTGGAGGTGTGAATATCCTTGGTGAATATGGACGTGTTGTAGCTAAAAAGGACCAACAGATCAGTCCACTTAGCTGATGAACAGATACTAAATAAATAACTATATTATCTATTATTGCTGCAGCTATCCTGTGGCATATAACACAGTGCTTCAGCCATATGCATTATGGGTTATCCCTCAAGCAGTCTTCTGTCATGGCAGCCTTAGACATCTACATGAGTAGTTATCCTTGTAAATATCACAGCACACCATCAGAACCTTAGCCATATACATTAGGCGTATCCCTGTAGCTAGTGCCTTAGACATCTGCATTATGGGTCAACCCTGACAATTCCCTGTGGAATGCTACACAGCCATTTCCTTAGCCATATACATTATGGGTAATCCCCAAAGTTGTATTCTAGCATGAACTACAGCCAGTTTCTTAGCAATCCATATTATGGGTTATGGTAGCTGTCCCTTTGGTATTGCATGCAGTCAGTGCCATGGTCACCTGCAGTACAGGTTATCCTTCTAGCTATCCTCGGACACGGTACACAGTCAATGCTTCAGCCTACTACATTGCTGGTAAATATGTGTAGCTGCTTTATGGTAAGTGACATGGTTACTGCCTTATCCCACCATGCTAGAGAATCATTCCCAGTAGCTACATTCTGTGCATTACCCAACTATTGCACAAGATATCTCTAGATTCACTATCTTAGCCCAGTATTCTACACATCCTTCACTCTATCCTTCCTTTGGCATACCATGCAGTGATTGCAAAAACATCTAAATTATCGGTTATCCCTGTAGCTGTCCTCTGGTATGGTAAATAGGTTGTGTCGTATACTGCTAAACTATTAATTATAGAAATAAAAAATGAACGGTGCGACTGCTACGGACGGTAAATAGATACATTTATTAAAAACCATACATAAGCCCTTTCATCTCACAAAAGGAGACTTCTTCAGAATAAAGTACAAAGCCCAAAAGCACTCATTTTATATATGTTCTATATATATTATTGGTTAATTGAATAATGAATGCACTAAACAATCAACTAAATTTAAAAACACAAGCTCTCCAAAAAATAATTTTATAAACACAGTAAAAATAAAATATATTAAATGTAAAAGTGTTCCAATGTTGTGTTACACAAAATATTAATGCTTTCAAATCTATTTGCTCTGTCCTTTGATATAGGTTTGATGGATGGGGCATAATTTAATCCAGGGGGATGTATGTGGCTAATTTTAGCTACCACTGCACCTCTTTCTTATTAAATAAGTTTTCCAATCACCACCCGGGGGGGGTCACTGTAGTAATGTCAAGAATCCCAAATTTATATTATGAAAAACCAGTGCAAGAAATGGAATGTTTATAAAAAGCATTATTATCCTTCTTATTTTTGATATCATTAATATGCTCATATATTCTATTACGGAAGGCACGTTCTGTTTTGTACACGTAGTATGCCATACATCCCACACAGTATGGCAAATATATCACATGTACTGTGTGGCAGTTACCCTTCAGGAATCTGATGTGGCTTTTCATAACATTAGGTAGGTAAGTTTCCCACAAACTACTGATGTAACTACATTGGGAACATCTGCCACAAGGGGTGTTCACTATGGTGGAATATTTGTTGTTTACGATTTTGTTTTCCATATAAAATTTTAAGTTTCTACCTACCTTGTTTACAAATATGGGTTGGGAACACATTATCTGGTTGATATGTTTGTCCACCTTAAAAATATTCCAATTGTTACATATAATATTCCTTATTTGGTGGGAAATGGAACTGTGTTGTATGGTACAAGCTCTTTCGTAATCAGAAGACTGTTTTTTAGAAACTGTATTGGTGTAGTGTTCTGCCCCTAATAAAGGCTTGTAATGTTTACCCCATTCCCTACGAACTCCATTCAAAATACCCCTAACAAATGTTCTAGGGTATCCCCTTTCCTCAAACATATTCTGTAACACCTGAAATTCCATTAGTATATCTTCATAGACTGATGTCATATGGGCTATCCTAATAGCCTGTCCTTTTGTCAAACTTTTCTTTTGGGTAAGGGGATGATTACTATTCTATATATGTTAGATTTAAACCCATTTAATGTATGAGAAATTGCAACATCCAGGTAATGTATACTAGTAGGGTGTTGTATATATGTAAATTCTAAAAAAGAAGTGGGATTGTTTAAGTACTCAATAAATGCTGGTATTATTTCATGCTTTCATTGCCATAAAATAAATATGTCATCCAAAAAGCATATGCAAAGTTTAATGTTATGTTGATAGTTACTCCAATACATACTGGGTTTCCCAACCAAGTAATACTAAACTTGCATAGACCGGGGCACATGAAGCACCCATGGCTTCTCCAGTGAGTTGTTGAAAATATTGTCCCTCAAAGTGTAAAAAGTTATTTCCAGGATTAATGCCATTAATTCTGTCAGCAAGTGTATCTGTTGTGGCAAAAATCTGAGGATTTTCTGAGGACTACCTCAAAATTGTCCAGACCATCTTTTGTTGGTATACAAGAAAATAGGTCCTTAATATCAATGGTAAGGAAGATTGTATCATTGCACCAAATACTTGAAGTGAGTTGTCCTAGGAATTCCCAAGAGCCTTTCACTAAATGTGTAACTTTCTCCACAATAGGTTTAACCATCCTATCTATATATAGGGCTATACCTTGCGTCTTAGAACAACCCGCTGCCACTATGGGTCAAAAGGGGGGATGTTCTATATTTTTATGAACTTTGGGAATTCTGAAGATGGTAGGTATAACTGGATGTTTGTTCATTAAAAATTTGTATGTCTCAAAAGTGATTCGTTGGTCCAACTAATATTCTTCCAAATAAGAATCTATGCATTGATAAGCAATGTTAATTTGGTTTCTAGATATCTGAGTATAATTTTCTTTATTAAACAACATGGAATGCATCACAAAAGACTATTCTATGCTGTTATATAATATAACCCCTCCACCTTTGTCTGGGGTCATAATATGAATATTAGGATCTTTTCTAAGTTGGACCATAAGTGCTTTTTCCTCTGAGGTCAAATTGGTGGGAACCCGATTGTTCTGTGTCCATACTTGGTATATTTTATCCATTACTACTATTTCAAATGCATCAACCAAACGATGAGGTATAGGGTCACTCCCTCGAATTCCATTGTCTGTCTGATGTACAGTCTGGGAAAAAAGATTTTTAAATTTAACTTCCTAGTGTACAGAAAAAGTTCTGTAAAAATATCAGCTAAATCCATACATTGGTTGGGTACATATTTCAATCCCACAGAAAACAGAAAAATATACAGGAGTTATGTGACAATCAGTATAATTATACATTTTAATCCCCTGGTGTTCATGTACTATTGCTGGATTCTGATCAGGGGATATATCTAAAATCAAATCATTTAGTATCTCCCTCTACCTCTACTCTGACAATTGCCACCCATCTGAAGTTACAGACCTTAGGGTTAGGGTGTGGGTTAAGGTAAGTGCATACATGGTGGTATATGCAGGATTTAGTGTCAGGTTAGAAGTAGGGCTTAGTTTAGGGTTAGAAGTAGGGTTTTGGTTAGTGTATGTATGTGTTTTATTTAGTTTGTTTGGGTAGGTAGTATGTAGCGGGCGGTGGGGTGGGACAACTATGACGGTTCAAGTTTTTGAATTTGTCGGTTTAGGGCATTCCGTGTATTCACAGTTCGTGGAATACGTGTCTGTGTTTTAGTATTCGGTGAATAGGGCTTTCGCGCTTTTAATATAGACCCAAATCTTGCAGTACCACTTTACTATTCAAACATTGCTTTAAAAATGCAATTTCAATTTGTACATGTTTCAATTTATACAAACGTTTCTGAAAATAATAAATCATATGTTTTAATGAGGAAAAGCCATAAGATACAGTATTAGAGTGATTACTACCATCATTAATCATATTTAAATCAAATGTTTGTTGAAAATTGAATGACTTATTTTTTTAAAATATTGTATGAAGAATTATATTCCTTCCCAGTTTGGTTACTGGAACCAGATTCTGAGGTATGAGATGCTGGATCAACAGTAGAGTGAATTTCAGGGTGAGCAGAGGTATTGTTTGAAATGGAACCGTTAAGATGGTTAAATGTTACAGTACCTTGTTTTACAGTAGGTGCACCATTAGGTGTATGTAAGGAAGAACCATTGGAACAACCAATTAATCCATTCTCAGCTTCTTCTCCTTGCTGAACGCCATTAGCATAAATCTCCGCCTCCAAGATGATGTCATACCACTTGCTGTAACATGGAGGATGGTTAGAATTGCAGATACCTTCCCCTGTCTTATTAGAGAGCGACTCCAATTTGTGATTATTGAGTCCTAAAGCAAAAGAATCATTCATGAGTCCAGAATGATTGGAACTGTTGGTATTAGATACTGAAGCATTTCCTCCAAAATGACAAGACAGAGGCATCAAAAGTTCCAACAACTTGGTTACTTCTTCCTTCAGACTAGCTGCATCCTCTTTTAACTGTTGAAACTCGGCCAAATGTGCTGGAAGAGGGGTTGAGGACATCTCAAAGGTATCCAAGGTGTCCATTGCAGCCAATAGCACCATGAACAACAGCAACAAGAAACTAAAAAGCCAGAGGGCAACCAACCATAGAAATAAAAAAATGAAAGGTGCGACTGCTACGGACAGTAAATAGATATGTTTATTAAGTATCTCCCTCTACCCCTCCTCTGATAATTGCCACCCCTCTGAGGGTATGGCCTTTATGAAGTGACTGCTTTGTTGTTCTGTACTTGTCTGTTGGCTATTCTTTCGGAGCGCCTAGCGGAGAAATCCTCTTCAGTAAACATATTGTTATCCTGTTTTTTTGGTATATTGTCATCTTGCTCTATTAATTCAACAATTTCTCTCTCATCTTCCTGATGGTTTTGATTATCATTGTTGTAACTCTTGTCAGTATGAAAATCAAATAGTTTATCCAAAAACCATAGGGGATACACTGCATTACTCTTGTAATGTCTAAAATCTCTATTTAATTTCACTTTTATTTTCAAATATAAAGTGTTATATTTTCTTTCAACCCTGCCAATAATAGTCTGATACAGATTCTCATACTGGGGGAATAGTAGATCATTAATAATATTCTGATGCAACTCATCCACCTCTTTTCCTACTATTTTACACATACCCTCATTGTATACCAGGGTTTTCTTAATTAGTTCTAACCCCTAAAATCTAAAATCTTCTAAAATATCTTCATTGTAAATTATCTCAAAGGTGGATTTGAAAACAAGTAAACCTTGTGGTACCACTTTACTATTCAAACATTGCTTTAAATATGCAATTTCAATTTGTACAAGTTTCAGTTTATACAAACGTTTCTCAAAATAATATATTGTCTGTTTAAATGAGGAAATGCCATAAGATACACTGTTAGAGTGGTTGTTACCATCATTAATCATATTTAAAATAAATGTTTGTGGAAAATTGAACGACTTATTTTTTAAAACATTGTATGAAGAATTATAGCCCTTCCGGGTTTGGTTACTGGAACCTAAGTCCAAGGTATGAGATGCTGGATCAACAGTAGAATGAATTTCAGGGTGAGCAGAGGTATTGTTTGAAATAGAACCATTAAGACAGTTAAATGTTAAAGTACCTTGTTTGACAGTAGCTGCACCATTAGGTGTATGTAAGGAATAACCATTGGAACAACCAATTAATCCATTCTCTGCTTCTTCTCTTTGCAGAATGCCATTAGCATGAATTTCTGCTTCCACGATGACGGTACGCCGCTTGTTGTAACATGGAGGACAGTTCTAATTACAAATACCTTCCCCTGTCTTAATAGAGAGCGACTCTGATTCATGATTACTGAGGCCTAATGCTGGAACACTTTTTGCATTTAATGTGTTTCATTTTTACTGTGTTTATAAAATTATTTTTTTGGAGAGCTTGTGTTTTTTAAATTTAGTTAATTTTTAGTGCATTAATTATTCAATTAGCCAATGCCTTTATATATAAAAATGAGTGCTTTTGGGCTTTGTACTTTATTCTGAAGAAGGCTCCTTTGTGAGGTAGCAGTCACACCTTTTATTTTTTATTTCTATGGTTGGTTGCCCTCGGGCTTTTTACTTTCTTGTTGTTGTTGTACATTATTAATTATCCCTATAGCTGTCCTCTGGCATGGCAGATAGTCAATGCCTTAGCCTGCTACATTAGTAGTTATCCCTATAGCTGTCCTATGGCATGGAACACAGTCTGTGTCTTACACATCTATATTAAGAGTTATCCTTACATCTTTTCTCTGGTGTGGCCACATCCAGTGCTTTAGCCAACTGTGTTATGGGTTATTCCTGCTGCAGTCTTTTGGCATGGAGCACAGTGAGTCTTATAGATGGCTAAACCACATGGCATCCCATCCACTGACTAACTTTTGCTGTCACATTCTGTACCTCACCACAATTTAGCACCAGTATATTCCTATAACATCTGGGAATTATCTTATCACAATATAGCACTGGTATATCCCTTTAACTGATGGGAAGAACCTCACCACAATATAGCACCAATATATTCTGATAACTGTTGGGAAATACCTCACCAAAATATAGCATCTGTATATTCCTATAACTGCCAGTACGTACCACACCACAGTATAGCACTGGTATATTCCTATAACTGTCAGAACGTACCTCACTACAGTATAGCACTGGTATATTCCTATAACTGTCAGTACGTAGCTCACCACACTATAGCACTGGTATATTCCTATAACTGTCAGTACGTACCTCATCACAGTATAGCACTGGTATATTCCTATAACTGTCAGTACGTACCTCACCACAGTATAGCACTGGTACATTCCAATAACTGTCAGTACGTACCTCACCACAGTATAGCACTGGTACATTCCTATAACTGTTGGTAAGCACCTCACCACAGTATAGCACTGGTATATTCCTATAACTGTCAGTACGTACCTCACCACAGTATAGCACTGGTACATTCCTATAACTGTTGGTAAGTACTTCACCACAGTATAGCACTGGTATATTCCTATAACTGTCAGTACTTACCTCACCACACTATAGCACTGGTATATTCCTATAACTGTTGGTAAGTACCTCACCACAGTATAGCACTGGTATATTCCTATAACTGTCAGTACATACCTCACAACAGTATAGTACTGGTATATTCCTATAACTGTTGGTAAGTACCTCACCACAGTATAGCACTGGTATATACCTATAACTGTCAGTACGTACCTCACCACAGTATATCACTGGTACATTCCTATAACTGTCAGTACGTACCTCACCACAGTATAGCACTGGTATATTCCTATAAATGTCAGTACGTACCTCACCACAGTATAGCACTGGTATATTCCTATAACTGTCAGTACATACCTCACCACAGAATAGCACTGGTATATTCCTATAACTGTCAGTACGTACCTCACCACATTATAGCACTGGTATATTCCTATAACTGTTGGTAAGTACCTCACCACAGTATAGCACTGGTATATTCCTATAACTGTCAGTACGTACCTCACCACAGTATAGCACTGGTATATTCCTATAACTGTTGGTAAGTACCTCACCACAGTATAGCACTGGTATATTCCTACAACTGTCAGTACGTACCTCACCACAGTATAGCACTGGTATATTCCTATAACTGTCAGTACATACCTCACCACAGTATAGCACTGGTATATTCCTATAACTGTCAGTACGTACCTCACCACAGTATAGCACTGGTATATTCCTATAACTGTCAGTACATACCTCACCACAGTATAGCACTGGTACATTCCTATAACTGTTGGTAAGCACCTCACCGCAGTATAGCACTGGTATATTCCTATAACTGTCAGTACGTACCTCACCACAGTATAGCACTGGTACATTCCTATAACTGTTGGTAAGTACCTCACCACAGTATAGCACTGGTATATTCCTATAACTGTCAGTACGTTCCTCACCACAGTATAGCACTGGTATATTCCTATAACTGTCAGTACTTACCTCACCACAGTATAGCACTGGTATATTCCTATAACTGTTGGTAAGTACCTCACCACAGTATAGCACTGGTATATTCCTATAACTGTCAGTACATACCTCACAACAGTATAGTACTGGTATATTCCTATAACTGTTGGTAAGTACCTCACCACAGTATAGCACTGGTATATTCCTATAACTGTCAGTACGTACCTCACCACAGTATAGCACTGTTATATTCCTATAACTGTCAGTACGTTCCTCACCACAGTATAGCACTGGTATATTCCTATAACTGTCAGTACATACCTCACCACAGTATAGCACTGGTATATTCCTATAACTGTCAGTACGTACCTCACCACAGTATAGCACTGGTATATTCCTATAACTGTCAGTATGTACCTCACCACAGTATAGCACTGGTATATTCCTATAACTGTCAGTACGTACCTCACCACAGTATAGCACTGGTACATTCCTATAACTGTCAGTACGTACCTCACCACAGTATAGCACTGGTAAATTCCTATAACTGTTAGTACATACCTCACCACAGTATAGCACTGGTATATTCCTATAACTGTCAGTACGTACCTCACCACAGTATAGCACTGGTATATTCCTATAACTGTCAGTACGTACCTCACCACAGCATAGCACTGGTATATTCCTATAACTGTCAGTACGTACCTCACCACAGTATAGCACTGGTATATTCCTATAACTGTCAGTACGTACCTCACCACAGTATAGCACTGGTATATTCCTATAACTGTCAGTGCGTACCTCACCACAGCATAGCACTGGTATATTCCTATAACTGTCAGTATGTACCTCACCACAGTATAGCACTGGTATATTCCTATAACTGTCAGTACGTACCTCACCACAGTATAGCACTGGTATATACCTATAACTGTCAGTACGTACCTCACCACAGTATAGCACTGGTACATTCCTATAACTGTCAGTACGTACCTCACCACAGTATAGCACTGGTATATACCTATAACTGTCAGTACGTACCTCACCAGAGTATAGCACTGGTACATTCCTATAACTGTTGGTAAGCACCTCACCACAGTATAGCACTGGTATATTCCTATAACTGTCAGTACGTACCTCACCACAGTATAGCACTGGTACATTCCTATAACTGTTGGTAAGTACTTCACCACAGTATAGCACTGGTATATTCCTATAACTGTCAGTACGTTCCTCACCACAGTATAGCACTGGTATATTCCTATAACTGTCAGTACTTACCTCACCACACTATAGCACTGGTATATTCCTATAACTGTTGGTAAGTACCTCACCACAGTATAGCACTGGTATATTCCTATAACTGTCAGTACGTACCTCACAACAGTATAGTACTGGTATATTCCTATAACTGTTGGTAAGTACCTCACCACAGTATAGCACTGGTATATACCTATAACTGTCAGTACGTACCTCACCACAGTATAGCACTGGTATATTCCTATAACTGTCAGTACGTACCTCACCACAGTATAGCACTGGTATATTCCTATAACTGTCAGTACATACCTCACCACAGAATAGCACTGGTATATTCCTATAACTGTCAGTACGTACCTCACCACATTATAGCACTGGTATATTCCTATAACTGTTGGTAAGTACCTCACCACAGTATAGCACTGGTATATTCCTATAGCTGTCAGTACGTACCTCACCACAGTATAGCACTGGTATATTCCTATAACTGTCAGTACGTACCTCACCACAGTATAGCACTGGTATATTCCTATAACTGTTGGTAAGTACCTCACCACAGTATAGCACTGGTATATTCCTACAACTGTCAGTACGTACCTCACCACAGTATAGCACTGGTATATTCCTATAACTGTCAGTACGTACCTCACCACAGTATAGCACTGGTACATTCCTATAACTGTTGGTAAGCACCTCACCACAGTATAGCACTGGTATATTCCTATAACTGTCAGTACGTACCTCAACACAGTATAGCACTGGTACATTCCTATAACTGTTGGTAAGTACCTCACCACAGTATAGCACTGGTATATTCCTATAACTGTCAGTACATTCCTCACCACAGTATAGCACTGGTATATTCCTATAACTGTCAGTACTTACCTCACCACAGTATAGCACTGGTATATTCCTATAACTGTTGGTAAGTACCTCACCTCAGTATAGCACTGGTATATTCCTATAACTGTCAGTACATACCTCACAACAGTATAGTACTGGTATATTCCTATAACTGTTGGTAAGTACCTCACCACAGTATAGCACTGGTATATTCCTATAACTGTCAGTACGTACCTCACCACAGTATAGCACTGTTATATTCCTATAACTGTCAGTACGTTCCTCACCACAGTATAGCACTGGTATATTCCTATAACTGTCAGTATGTACCTCACCACAGTATAGCACTGGTATATTCCTATAACTGTCAGTATGTACCTCACCACAGTATAGCACTGGTATATTCCTATAACTGTCAGTACGTACCTCACCACAGTATAGCACTGGTATATTCCTATAACTGTCAGTACGTACCTCACCACAGTATAGCACTGGTACATTCCTATAACTGTCAGTACGTACCTCACCACAGTATAGCACTGGTATATTCCTATAACTGTCAGTACGTACCTCACCACAGTATAGCACTGGTATATTCCTATAACTGCCAGTACGTACCTCACCACAGTATAGCAGTGGTATATTCCTATAACTGTCAGTACGTACCTCACCACAGTATAGCACTGGTACATTCCTATAACTGTCAGTACGTACCTCACCACAGTATAGCACTGGTATATACCTATAACTGTCAGTACGTACCTCACCACAGTATAGCACTGGTATATACCTATAACTGTCAGTACGTACCTCACCACAGTATAGCACTGGTACATTCCTATAACTGTCAGTACGTACCTCACCACAGTATAGCACTGGTATATTCCTATAACTGTCAGTACGTACCTCACCACAGTATAGCACTGGTATATACCTATAACTGTCAGTACGTACCTCACCACAGTATAGCACTGGTACATTCCTATAACTGTCAGTACGTACCTCACCACAGTATAGCACTGGTATATTCCTATAACTGTCAGTATGTACCTCACCACAGTATAGCACTGGTATATTCCTATAACTGTCAGTACGTACCTCACCACAGTATAGCACTGGTATATTCCTATAACTGTTGGTAAGTACCTCACCACAGTATAGCACTGGTATATTCCTATAACTGTCAGTTCGTACCTCACCACAGTATAGCACTGGTATATACCTATAACTGTCAGTACGTACCTCACCGCAGTATAGCACTGGTACATTCCTATAACTGTCAGTACGTACCTCACCACAGTATAGCACTGGTATATTCCTATAACTGTCAGTATGTACGTCACCACAGTATAGCACTGGTATATTCCTATAACTGTCAGTACGTACCTCACCACAGTATAGCACTGGTATATACCTATAAATGTCAGTACGTACCTCACCACAGTATAGCACTGGTACATTCCTATAACTGTCAGTACGTACCTCACCACAGTATAGCACTGGTATATTCCTATAACTGTTGGTAAGTACCTCACCACAGTATAGCACTGGTATATTCCTATAACTGTCAGTTCGTACCTCACCACAGTATAGCACTGGTACATTCCTATAACTGTTGGTAAGTACCTCACCACAGTATAGCACTGGTACATTCCTATAACTGTCAGTATGTACCTCACCACAGTATAGCACTGGTACATTCCTATAACTGTTGGTAAGTACTTCACCACAGTATAGCACTGGTATATTCCTATAACTGTCAGTACTTACCTCACCACAGTATAGCACTGGTATATTCCTATAACTGTCAGTTCGTACCTCACCACAGTATAGCACTGGTACATTCCTATAACTGTCAGTATGTACCTCACCACAGTATAGCACTGGTACATTCCTATAACTGTCAGTATGTACCTCACCACAGTATAGCACTGGTATATTCCTATAACTGTCAGTTCGTACCTCACCACAGTATAGCACTGGTACATTCCTATAACTGTCAGTATGTACCTCACCACAGTATAGCACTGGTACATTCCTATAACTGTCAGTATGTACCTCACCACAGTATAGCACTGGTATATTCCTATAGCTGTTGGTAAGAAAAGACTGAAAGAAAGACTCAAGTGGAGGTGTAATAATTGGAGGTGTACAGTAAGGATAATAAGAGAGCTGCATATAACTGTTCTGCTGCAGGTATGCTCTGTGTAATGCCATGAGAGAGAGACATAAATGCCTCTGTATGGAATGTGGGGCCTAAAGATAACAGAACCAGGGGGACACATTGGAAAGACCATGAAAGTGAGGTAGCTTTCTGAATCTGAAAAAAGAGGGAGGAAGAAGAGGCAGCAGAGCTCTTAATTGTCTCTGCGTTTGCATAATGTCCCTGAGTTCTCCTATATGTTTGCCTGTCCCATGTACATTTTTGATTCTGTGTAAATCACTGAGGAGTACAGTCAGTCAGTGATGCCACATGCCAGACATTAGATTTTAATACTTCATATTGTTCAGAAAATGTATGCTAACACAAAGCCTATTGTTTTATCAGCTATTTTAATCAAACCTTTGTATTGATATTTTGCATCCCTGAGAACAGAGTATAATCATTATTATTTTTCCATCAAACTAAACATCCGTGTGTTTGTATATATATCAATATTAAGCAAAATAATTTTTAACAGTCTCTTGTAAGACCTCTGTTCTCCATTACCATTAACAACATAATGGTATCTTTAACCCATATCATCTTTTGGTTTAAGGTATTTGCAAATAAATTGCTGTGTAGGCTCTACCATGTTTCAATAGAAGCAACATTAAGAACAAAAAGTAAGAACAATTAGAGATAAAGACTGTAGCAGAAAGAGAAAACTAGTTAATAAGTGGCTATACCTTCTTTTTTCTCTGTCCAATACTCTCTTGTATTATGTAATGTGTAGAATTTATGTAAAACCTTGCTGCCCTTCTGTCTGATAATCTGCCCCCCCCCCATTTCTAATGCTTTATATTCCTAATCCCTTTTATTGTTGCCTCTTTGATTGTGCACTTTCCACCATTTCTGCTTACAATTTGGACAATTTGCCCCATGCAATAATTTCTTTCATGTTTTCTATTTCGAGAAAAAGTTATAACACATCCTTCCTTTCTACCTGGTGGATATCTTTTCTGCTTTTTCCTAGTAATTACTTTGCAGCTGGCCAGAATTTATAATTCCTATTAAGTCTTTATCATGCCTAGACTGTACTTTAGTTGGCATAATAAAAAAAACTAAATTACCTGTGTATGCTACCCATTCCCTGTCTATAATTGTTCCAATAAGTCCTGCAAACTTCTCTTTAGATTTTATACTTTGGGTAGGACCAACAGATATGCATCCATTTCCCTGGATCATCTTCCTCACACCTCCACAATGGTTAAGATGCCCTGGGATCATTTTTTGCAACTTCTCTGGAGTAAAAAAAAAAACATGTAAACATTTCCAGGTGGAAATTTGAAATTTTCTAATATTTACTGATTTTAGACCTCTGTATACTTCATGCCAGTGGATCTGCCTTAACTGAAATTATGCATTTCCTCCCAAACATTTTATACCTTAACTTTGATATACACCTTATACAACCTTGTTTCCAAATATGTGTGCAGGTTCTCCTGAAGTATGTTATCCCATAATGGTAACAATGATAATGTAGATAGCTCTCTTAAAAACTTGGTATATCTCCCTCATTTATCTATATATTATGCAATCTTCCCTTTTCAAATGTAATAACTTTGAATTTATTCTATGTCATAAAGGTATGGGCTTGTTCCAATCCTTCAAAAACTTACTGCTTAATTTCTTGTCAAGCTATTCTTCCAACTCTGCTCCAGCTCCCTTTACCATGACCTCTTAATAGGTGCCATCCAATTCCTCACTTCCAATATCTCCCGTTTTTTCAATCTCTATGTCCTACAACTATTTCCTTCCAAAGACATAACCCCTTCTGCTTATAATTAAGCAACTAAAAGACATCTCTGTGTCATTGTATCATCATATGCCTAGCCAATAAACTCCTTCTCACCTGGTTGGCTTCAAAGAGCTAAGCAATGAATAATTTTAATCAGGAGTCTCCCCAGTTTGCTCTCCCAGCAGTCCCAAACCTCCCTCTTTTTCTCTTGACAGCAAGATTCCATCCCATAATTTTCTGGGCTTTTCCTGGTCTCAATTGAAAATTTTTAATGCATTCTCAGAATCTTGAAAAAACTCCATATTTAGCTTAAATGGCACTGCCTGAAAACTATAGAGTGTCTGCAAAGCTTGTACTTTCTGGTCCATCTCCAAAGCCAATATTTTAATTTTCTTAACTTTTCTAAACATTTCCTCTTTAAGTTAGGATAAGTATATTGTACTGTTTCTTCCAAAGTTCCTGCTAGGTTTATACCCAAGTATTTTACCCATTAATAGTACCAAATATTTGAATATTGCTTCCCCATATCTACTGATGGGTGATAGTTAACTGATACAGCTGTTGTTTTGTATAAATTGACCTTATATCTTTCAAAATTGCTCTAGATTTTCAAACAGATGCATTAAATGAATTTCTAGGTTATTATACCAACAAGTCATCAGTATACCTAACCAGCTTCACCTCTTCCAGCCCAACTCTAAAGTCCTTAATTCCTGAGTTCCTTAGCCTTAAGTCTAGTGGCTCAATATATAATGCAAACAAAAGAGATGTTAGTGGGCACCCCGACCTTTCACCCTGTTCACCTAAAACACTTGCATCAGCTCAGCATATATGTTTTTACACACATAAGCATCAATTTAAACATTTGCAAGTAATGCTATAAAACCCCTGGGTGATTCAATCGCTCTTCCTTTCTACTCTGTCAGGTGCTATTTTAACATTCCAGGTAATCACCAACACAGGCATTTTTAAACTTGTTAGTCTCCTAAATAACCAGTAGTCATTTTACCACATTATCAAATGTTGGACTCCCTTTAACAAATCTACATTGATCCTTATGCACTGATGCTGGCATTTAATCTGCCTAGATTCAAAAACTACCATCATTATAATGAAGACATGATTAAGAGCTGGCATTTAATCTGCCTAGATTCAAAAACTACCATCATTATAATGAAGACATGATTAAGAGCCGGTATAGGCCTATATAAACTTAGTCAGGCTTCAAGAACGCAGAGACTACATTTTTCTCTTCCATGAGTGTGCAAGACCATATTTCACATCAATACTAGTTTCCTTTTCATGTTCTGCTCACCCAATCTATACAACTCTAATGGGATCCTCTACAATCCTGAGGATTTCTTATAGGTAGGGATATGGGCCTCATTAAGCTATCCTCCTGCAAGGAGGATAGATATGGGCGAGCCATGTTTCCCATACATTTTTGAAATTATTTCTCTTGTACTACCACCCCATTAGAATAATATTTTTGCAAATGCTTCAGTAACTTACCTGGTTGTCTATATACCCATCCTGATGCTGGGTCCCTTACTATATAAACCTACCTATCTATCTTGGCTTGCCTAAAACTAATAGTCATGTTTCTTTGAGCTCTTGGAAATTTACTCATAAATGCCTTTGTACAGCTTTTAGCTTAAATTGCCATTCACTCTCTGTACTAATTTTATTTCCTGTTGTTCATTCTTGATATCATCCTCTAATCCCCTCACTCCTGCAATATGTCTGTCTTGCTGCATCTTAAGCTGACTCTGACATTCTCTCACAGCCCATCCTTCATATAATCTTTTCTTTCAAGCATATTTCTTTAAGTCAAACTGCCATTTCACTTTTTCCTTCTCTGCTTTTGCTCTTATGGGTGAACTGTCCCCTTCATTTGCTTCCCCACAAATTGCCATTCACTCTCTGTACTAATTTTATTTCCTGTTGTTCATTCTTGATATCATCCTCTAATCCCCTCACTCCTGCAATATGTCTGTCTTGCTGCATCTTAAGCTGACTCTGACATTCTCTCACAGCCCATCCTTCATATAATCTTTTCTTTCAAGCATATTTCTTTAAGTCAAACTGCCATTTCACTTTTTCCTTCTCTGCTTTTGCTCTTATGGGTGAACTGTCCCCTTCATTTGCTTCCCCACCTCTCTCATTACTCTCTCTCTTTCCACCATTTTCTGAAGTACATTTATGTATTGTAATATGCTTACTTGAAATCTATCTTTCTAGGTACGCCGTTACAGGGTACTGAGTTGTTGTCTTAGCCACTACTTTACAGAACTATCTGGAAAGCTGCCATTAACATTGTATTCAGTTCCTTAGTTTGCCATGCTTCACCAGTCTACACTGTAATGTGGTATACTACGATACAAAAGTCTTCTCAGTATACTATTTATAGACACTGTCCTAGAGTTATCATGTGACATTCAGTACTTTATGATACTATACATACTAAACAGATTTTTCTAGAACTATCAGGTGACATCCAGTGGCTTGGCAGACGATGTTACATTACTCACTCGAAGGTTTTCATTTCTAACACTCCAAGTGATGGGCTGGAGCACAATAGCCCAAACTGCAAACATTGCTAGTTCGTTGACATCCAGTCTCTCAATCCACTAGATTTCAGGGGAAACTCAAATGGCTTCATACAATGAGGTATTCAGTTAGTGTATTAACCCACTCATCTGAAGACCTAATCCCTAGCTGACTTTGTGTACAGCATGCTGTGCTTAGCCGAATATACTATTTCCTTACGGAGTTACCTATTCAAGACTTTGATTTTCAGGCTCATGACCTTCATGAAGCTTGATTGCCAACATCTGATACTGATATTTTCTACTTCATACAAACATATCAATATTATTTTTAACTAACTTGTTCTACTTGTAGGGGAAAGCGTATTTCATAAACATGGAAGGTATTATGAAATGCATATTTCTTTTTTTGTCTTTTATTGATATTTAAGTATTACAATGTTTGATGTGGTGCTAGCCCATTGTGTCCTGTGGCATGGCATTGAGTTACTGACTTACTCAAAAACACCTTGTGACCATCTTAAGCACTGTTCTTTGATGCAGTAGTCACCACCACAGTTTACCTCAGTACACTAGTCTTTACCACAGGCATATTCACATAGCAAATCTGTGCAAAGCAGTAGGCATCCTGTGGCAAGGTGCTGTTTAGTGTATTAGACTACAATATCACAATGCCATTCTAGATCCAGCTGTTGGTACAACATACAGTGCATTAGCTTGCAATAGTATAGTATACTACAGTAAACTAAACTGCAGTGTACTATGTTACTGTGTTCTACAATAAACAACAATGGAGCACAATGTACCACATTACATTAAAATATGCTATACTGTGTTATGCTGGACTACACCACAACACCTTGATTACACAGCAATATAGTATGCTACACTTCACAAAACAACAATAAATAAAATTGCACAACACTACGTTGTGCAGCATTATACACTGCACTACAGTATACCTCAGTACCCTACACTGTAATAGAGTACACTTCACTACATTGAACCACACCATACACATGATATTACTCTATACTACAATACATTATACTGTACTTACTGTATATTACACTGCACCATACTGCACTACTGGACACTGTATTGCACTATACTATACTGCACTCTCTATACAGTAATATATTATATCACACTAAATTAGACTGTAATACATTACGCTACTCTACATTGCACTATCCTAAAGTACATGATAATATATTATACTATACTATATTATAGTATACTACAGTCTACTGCATTATATTACACTACACTGCCCACACTACTCTGTCCTACACCATATGCTACACTATATACACTACATTGCATTACTCTATACTACAGTACATTACACTATATTTCCTCTATATTACACAACACTGCCATACATTACACTACACTATGCTGCAGTGCACAGTTCTTCACTACACTGCACCATACAGTACTACAGTACACCACACTGCACTTACTGCACTCCATTATGCTATACTGTATATAACTTTGTTACACAATTCTGCACTGCAGTACACTAATGCACAGTCCAATACACCTTACTTCATAACATTACCCTACAGTCCACTGCACCATGGTGCAATGCAGTACACCACACAGCACTTACTATACTACATTATCCTACACTGTACATCACTATAGTACACAATTCTGCTGCACTGCAGTACATTAATGCACACTCTAATACACTTTACTTCATAGCATTACTCTACAGTACTCTGCACCATGCTGCACTACAGTACACCACACTGCACTACTGTAGATCATACATTAGAGTATACCTCATTACACTACACTACACTGTATTGTACTAATTCAGCAGAACACTACAATATACCACAGTACACTTCACTACACCACAATGATATTTATTGAGGAGCTCTGTAGTATTTATTACCTTAGTACTAAATGAATTATGTCAGGGAAACAGTAAAACAATGTTTTTTTTTTCTTTTCGGTGAGGATAGGTAGAGTATAGAACCTCTTACTATTAACCATTATGAATTCTCCATCTCTTATTTCTTTTAAACACACTATTGATATTTTTGTTTCAAAGAGAAAGTTTTCATGGCATATTTCATTTGGAAAAGGGCTCTGTAGGACATGAGATGAGGTCATGAGCCATCAGATCAGCATTGTAATGTTCTAAAAAGTAGAGTATTAGATTACACCATGGTACACCACATTACATTACACAGCAGTGAAAAGGTATTATTAGAGCTCTGCTGTGACATGTAGAGCCTTAACCCACTAGACTCGAGCCCATGCCTATGGCTAATTCATGATATGCATCCTTTTAAGTGGTCTGGCAAATAGCACAGAGACTAAAGTTCTGAGCTGATTATGATCTGCTTCTTCTGCCCATGGCTCAGAGTTTGATTCCTTCCACCTCTATTTACCTACTGTATAACTTTGAGCAAGTTGCTTAACCAGATACCATTCCTGGGCCATGACTGAAAAGGAACAATTTGTCCAGTGGGCTAACCCAGTAAAATTAGGTAAAATAAAATAAAATAAATCAAACAAACATCCTGTGTTACAAAGTGCTGCAAAGACATTTCTAGAGTTATTCTATCAATATCAAAGTGAAATAAAACCATTTAACTAAGCCGTTAACATCAGCAGTCCCTTCTATATGTAAAATATAGTATAATGTCCACAGCAATTTAGATTCTAAATATGGGCTATGTTTGTGCAGATATATACAAAAACACACACACGCAAACACATGGCATTGTTGACTTAGTAAGAAGAAATGATCAACAGAAAACTCCGGTTTAAAAGAAGAAATTTAGCTGTGGGTGTTTAGTTACTGAAAAGGTTATTGAAGAGTGGAAGGGGATGTATTATTGCAGGTGTTATGGCAACTGAGGCCAGGCAGTGTGCATGACCCTTCTGACCTGAAATGGAAGGAAGAAATACTGTGCAAAAACATTGCTTTCTGTATGGTTTATATTGCTACTTGGGAGTGTGAAACCTCTTCAAGATGAAAGTTACTGTCAGCTGCCTGTCGGCTGCCAGGATCCACCACATAACGCATGCACTCTGGTCACTCCACAACAAGTACAAATATGACTTGTCATTGTCCATGTTGGTGTGAATGACCTGAGATGTACCTCCTTGGACTACATGAAAAGGGACATGGAGGAGCTGTCCGATCTTGTATCCCAGGCAGGTATGACCCCAGCCCTGAGTAGCATCCTGCCATCACCTGGAATGATACCGCAGTACAAGGACAAAATGATTAACTTCAACACTTGGCTAAGCTTCTGGTGTCATTCTAAGGGGATCCAGTATCTGTCTGCCTGGGATGACATGATCGACAAGCCACGATGCTTTGCCAAAGATTGCCTGCACCTGTCGCCCCTGGGACTCCGGATACTGGCTAAGGCTCTAGCCACCCCTATAGTGCCTTTTTTAGGCAAGGTTCAAATGACAAATTCACCACCCTAACAGGTACAGGCAAGAAGAATCTGAGGGTATTGCTACTCAATGCTAGAAGTCTAAACCTCAAAATGCACTCTCTTGAGGCACTCCTTAAAATGGAGAACATCGACATTTGTGCAGTGACAGAGACCTGGTTCAAGGCTCCAGAGAGTACCCCTGCATTACCAGGCTATAATTCATACCACACCTTTCGGCCACCTAACCTGGACCGAAACACTAAAGGCGGAGGTGTGTCCATATTCATTATGGATATCCACACCTTCAGGCTAGTTGCTCAGCATAATGCATCCGAGAGTATCCAAGTGCAACTAACTCTGGGCAAGACCGCAATCCAAATTGTAGCTTGCTACAGATCCCCCACCATGCCCCAGGATTCCCACTCCTCATTTTTTAAAACACTGGAAAATATTAGGGTACAACCTAACACTCTAATAATGGGCGATTTCAACTGCCCTACCATTAACTGGGAAAACTACTCATGTACCAACTCTTGTGCTCAACGTTTTCTGGAATTCATAAATTCCAATGCCATGGATCAACTTATCCACACCCCCACCAGGGGCAGCAATATCCTAGACCTGGTTATTACCAACATGGGCAACCGGTGCTCCACACCAGAGGTCAATTTCTCGTTGGTCAGATCCGATCATAAGCTAATCACCCTAGACATCCACATCCCTCTCCCACTCCCAATTAAGGAAACCACAGTAAAAAATTTCTCAAAAGCCAACTTCATGCTTCTTAAGACAGAAGTGGCAAACTTCACGACACCCATGCTGACGGACAATAGAGGTATGACTGCTGAATCCTACACAAATGCACTTTATAACCACTTACATGAGTGCATGGATCGTGCTATCACTAACAGAACCAAGATGCTATCCCCCCAAAAAAAGGAAACCAATATGGTGGTCCCTTGCCATAAACAAACTCTACAACAGAAGAAAGAAACTGTTGCAAAAAAGAGTAAAATCCCATGATTGGAGAAACTCCCTGGTCAGCTTCAGTAAGAAGCTGAGATCCCTCATAAAATCTTCCAAAGCTAGTTACGAAAACAAAATCGCCACTGACTCTAAAGACAACCACAAAGCATTCTATAGCTATGTCAAGAATCTCAATGGCAACACTCAGATCTGCTCTGAGTTACAGCACAATGGCACTAAATATACAGAACCAACGGATATTGCCAACATCCTGGCAGATAGGTTCAGTGCTAACTTTACCCCTCTGTCATCCCCTAAAGGTCCCATCTCTATACCAGAAGAATGCAAAGTTCCTGTAATCACGGCTGCACAGGTAAAAATCACACTATCCAAAGCCAAGAACACAGCATCCATGGGACCTGACGACATCCCAGGCTGTGTTCTACATGAACTACAGAACGAACTGGTACCCCACCTAAGTACCATGTTCAATCATAGCCTCACCTCAGGCTATGTGACCACTGAATGTTGCACAGCGACAGTTATCCCACTCCACAAAGGGGGAGCCACCACAGACCCCGGAAACTACCGCCCCATTAGCCTAATGAGCCTGGTCTGCAAGGCTATGGAGCGTATCATCATGGAACTTATAAACAATGACATTGGTAATCTCCAAACTCAGGACCCCACCCAGTTCGGGTTTGTAAAAGGCAGATCATGTCTCCTAAACCTGATAGACTTCTTTGAAGCAGTCACCAAAGCCGTAGATGAGGGTAAGGTGGTTCACACAGCCTATCTAGATCTCGCCAAGGCTTTTGACACCATCCCCCACTCTGGAATTATAGATAAACGCACTAATCTAGGTATAAATCCCTATGTCACAAGATGGGTTGCCAACTGGCTCAGTGACAGAACCCACACTGTGAAAGTAGCAGACTCCAAATCCAGCTTCAGACCAGTGACAAGTGCAGTACCACAGGGTTCAGTCCTGGGTTCTCTCCTGTTTGGTATCTACTTCTCTGAAGTACAGGCCAACACAGAAGGTCTTTGGCTAATGAAGTTCGCAGAGAACTGCAAACTAGGAGCCATAATCAAAACTCCAAAAGATGTGGGCATCCTACAAAAGGGCCTTGCTGAGATAGATGCCTAGTGTCAAAGCCATGGCCTCAAGCTCAATGCCAAAAAGTGCATTGTCATTCCTTTTGGTAAAAACTCAGTCCATGAACTACCACATAGGTGGTAGTCTACTTAACACCGAAAGTGTGATAAGAGACCTTGGGACACAGGTGGACAGTAGTCTCTCCTTTGATAATCACATCACCACAGTAGTCAGGAAATCCTTCTATGTGGCACACCTCATCACAAAAGGTTTCTCATCCAGGAAAAAAGAGGTCATTGTTCCCCTCTACTCATCACTCATTAGACCCATTATAGAGTACAATGCCCCTTTTGGTATGTACCTCACAAGACATCTACAACAACTGGAAAGGCCACAGAAATACCTCACATAGAGGATTACTGGACTCAAAGAGATGCCCTATGCAGACCGTCTCATAAAACTGCAGCTTTACTCCGCTGCATATCGCCTACTCAGAGGAGATCTCTGCCTAACACACAAAGCAATGTCAAACCCAGAGCTTTTAGATATGCTCCACTTAAAGAAATCCCAATCCCTACGAGCTCCACGCTCTAGGGACCTAAATCTTGTCACCACAATAAACCGAACATGTTGGAGGGATAGATTCCTGTCCCAGAGACTTCCCACAATCTGGAACAAACTACCTATCTATATCAAGCAAAGCTACTCATTAGCACTGTTCAAGAAAAATCTTGATGATTGGATGGGAGATAGGAAATTCACCCCGGGGATCACTTCTGTGGCTTTGCTCGACAGTGGCACAGGGAAATAATTTTCTTGGGTGGCGAAAGCCAGGGTACCTTTGGCTAGGCTTTTATAGGCCCTAGGAATAATAGCCTAGTACCTACCTATGAACCTATGAATATGTTATGTGACAGCATAACATAACCTTAGCAGACTCCAACATCATACTTGACAGCTCCTCAGAATTAGAGGACAAGCAAGAAGAGTGAGACGAAAAATATGTTATATGTTCTATGCATTTAACCACGGTTACACTTCATGTTTAGAACAAAGCATTCCAGCATATCACATAATAAAGATTAATACATGCAATTATATTTTATAGTCCCAGACTTCATCTAAGCATTTTTTTCTTTCAGTGTGACAAAAAGCCTATAGTTCAATACTGAAAAACTCTCCATATGTAGACTTCAGATATTACCTTATTTTTGTAGCCTTGAAAAAGAAAAGTACTTGCTATCCTTTCATTCTTTCATTCATCCATCCATTCATTACTTGATTACCCATCTAACCCTCTTCAGAGCTGTAGGAGCAGCAGGAGCCTACCTTAGCACTCAATGGGCATAAGGAAGAGGACTGAATCCTGAACAGAGCACTAGAACTTTACAGGATACACACTCTTTCAACTACAGGTAGTTAGGGAGAATACCAGTTCACCTAGCAGTCTGAGCAGGCTATCTGTCCCTGGAGGAGTGGTTCCAGCCCAGAAGTTAGTAGTTTATTGGCCATTTTTGGCTAATTTCTATCTCTTTCATTTCCCTGCTATAAAAAACTGCATTTGCATGGTTTTGTGCGCCGGGCAGTGTTGGTTAGCTAGGGTTAAATTATTCCCAGCTCCACTAAGTCTCCTCTTCAGTTTTTTCCCTTGAAACTAGTCTAACTCTCAACATAAGCACTCAAAAAGCATCCTACAGCCCAGCACTTGCTCAGACCTAATAGCAAGCACTAATATACCCTGACACTTGATTGCCCAGCAGGGCAAGGCTCTTTATTCACCCCTCACCAACCAAGCGACTAAGCAGCTCACCCTACTATTCATGCATGACCAAAGGGCAATTTCAGGTGTACTCTCCAGTCCAGCTGGTGAATCTGGGTATCTTGAGGCAATGTTACAACTGCCACATGTACACAGACAACCCTCTGCTCCTACCACAAAACACTAACATATGCGAGAGATGCAATTATACAGCCAAGCTGGAGGCTAAGCTGTCTCCACCGAAGACTGGAACAGACAGTCAAGAGAAGGTTAACACTTGCACCACACCTCCAGCCACACATAGACCTATTAAACCAGCACTGGAAAAAAATACACATAAATACGCAAAATCATACTCAGAGGCACTAAATATAAACTTGAAAAAGCATCAGAGACCTCCAAAGCAGACAACCACACAAACTGCACCTCCCATCACAAACCAGAGAACACATAAAACACAAAATCAGTGTGCCACACAATCACAGCCCGTAAGGCAAAATAACATACCTAACACACTAGTAATAGGTGACTATATATATATATAGGTGAGGTGCCAGTTCATTTTGTAGTTCATGTAGTACACAGCCTGGGATGTCATCTGCTCCCATGGATGCTGTATTCTTAACTTTGGAGAGTGCGGTTTCTACCTGTGTGGCCGTGATTATCAGAATTTGGCAATCTTTTGGTATTGAGATGGGCCCTTTAGTGGGTGAGAGGGGAGTGAAGTTGGCACTAAATTGATCTGTCAGAATATTG
The DNA here is from genome assembly GCF_019279795.1 of Protopterus annectens. Lineage (NCBI taxonomy): Eukaryota > Metazoa > Chordata > Ceratodontiformes > Protopteridae > Protopterus > Protopterus annectens. Next base: position 1,612,949,346 of record NC_056741.1, read on the forward strand.
GCAATATCCTTGGGATCAGTATATTTAATGCCATTCTGTTGTAGCTCAGAGCAGATCTGAGCATTACCATTTAGATTCTTGACATAACTATAGAATGCCTTGTGGTTGTCTTTGGAATCTTTGGCAATTTTATTTTCGTAACTCTTCTTACTGAGGCTGGTGAGGGAGATTTTTGCATCCTGGGATTTTCCTCTTTTCTGCAACAGTTTCTTCCTTCTGTTGTATAGTTTGTTTATAGCAGGGGACCACCAGATTGGCTTCCTTTTTTGGAGAAGAGCATCTTGGTTCTATTTGGGATGGCACAATTAATGCACGAGTGGATGTGCTCATGCAGTGCCTTAGTGTAGAATTCTGCAGTCGAACTTCCAGATCCCGTCTGCGTGGGTGTTGTGAATTTTGTCACTTCTGACTTCAGTAGCATGAAGTTGGCTTTGGAGAAGTTTTTAAGGAGGTTTCCTTACTGGGGGGTGGGGGTGGGATGTGGATGTCAAGGGTGATTTGCTTATGGTCAGACCTGAACAATGATGGGGTGACCACTGGTGTGGAGCATCTATCTCCCATTTTGGTAATGACCAGGTCTAGGATATTGGAGCCCCTGGTGGGAAAATGGATTAGTTGATCCAGGGCATTGGAATTTATAAATTCCAAGAACTGTTGGGAAAAGGAGTTGGTACCCGAGTAGTTTTCCCAATTAATGGCAGGGTAGTTGAAATCACTCAGTATTAGGGTGTTTGGTTGTATCTTAATACTTTCCAGTATGTTTAGAAAGGTGTAGTTAGAATCTTGGGGCATGGTGGGGGATCTGTAGCAAGCTACAGTTTGGATTGCAGTCTTACCTAATGTTAGTTGCACCTGGAGAATTTCAGATGCATTGTATTGGGCAACTAGCCTGGAGGTGTGAATATCCTTGGTGAATATGGACATGTCATAACTAAAAAGGACCGACATATCAGTCCACTTAGCTGGTGAACAGATACCAAATAAATAACTATATTATCTATTATTGCTGTAGCTATCCTGTGGCATATAACACAGTGCTTCAGCCATATGCATTATGGGTTATCCCTCAAGCAGTCTTCTGTCATGTCAGCCTTAGACATCTACATGAGTAGTTATCCCTGTAAATATCAGAGCACACCATCAGAACCTTATAGACATCTGCATTTTGGGTCAACCTTGAAAATTCCCTGTGGAATGTTACACAGCCATTTCTTTAGCCATATACATTATGGGTAATCCCCAAAGTTGTATTCTAGCATGAACTACAGCCAGTTTCTTAGCAATCCATATTATGATTTATGGTAGCTGTCCCTTTGGTATTGCATGCAGTCAGTGCCATGGTCAACTGCAGTACAGGTTATCCTTCTAGCTATCCTCGGACATGGTACACAGTCAATGCTTCAGCCTACTACATTGCTGGTAAATATGTGTAGCTGCTTTATGGTAAGTAACATGGTTACTGCCTTATCCCACCATGCTAGAGAATCATTCCCAGTAGCTACATTGTGTGCATTACCCAACTATTGCACAAGATATCTCTAGATTCATTATCTTAGCCCAGTATTCTACACATCCTTCACTGTATCCTTCCTTTGGCATACCATGCAGTCATTGCAAAAAACATCTAAATTATCGGTTATCCCTGTAGCTGTCCACTGGTATGGTAAATAGGTTGTGCCTTATACTGCTACATTATTAATTATAGAAATAAAAAATGAAAGGTGCGACTGCTACGGACGGTAAATAGATACATTTATTAAAAACAATACATACGCCCTTTCATCTCACAAAAGGAGACTTTTTCAGAATAAAGTACAAAGCCCAAAAGCAACAATTTTTATATATGTTCTATATATATATTATTGGTTAGTTGAATAATGAATGCACTAAACAATCAACTAAATTTAAAAACACAAGCTCTCCAAAAAATAATTTTATAAACACAGTAAAAATGAAATACATTACATGTAAAAGTGTTCCAACATTGTGTTACACAAAACATTAATGCTTTCAAATCTATTTGCTCTGTCCTTTAATATAGGTTTGATGGATGGGGCATAATTTAACCCAGGGGGATGTGTGTGGCTAATTTTAGCTACCACTGCACCTCTTTCTTATTAAATAAGTTTTTCCAATCACCACCCATGGGGGGGGGGGGGGTTCACTGTAGTAATGTCAATAATCCCAAATTTATATTGTGAAAAAACAGTGCAAGAAATTGAATGTTTATATAAAGCATTATTATCCTTCTTATTTTTGATATCATTAATATGCTCATATATTCTATTATGGAAGGCACGTTCTGTTTTGCACACATAGTATGCCATACATCCCACACAGTATGCTAAATATACCACATGTACTGTGAGACAGTTACCCTTCAGGAATTTGATGTGGCTTTTCATAACGTTAGGTAGGTAAGTTTCCCACAAACTACTGATGTAACTACATTGGGAACATCTGCCACAAGGGGTGTTCACTATGGTGGAATATTTGCTGTTTACGATTTTGTTTTCCATATAAAATTTTAAGTTTCTCCCTACCTTGTTTACAAATATGGGTTGGGAACCCATTATCTGGTTGATATGTTTGTCCACCTTAAGAAATATTCCAATTTGTACATATAATATTCCTTATTTGGTGGGAAATGGAACTGTGTTGTATTGTACAAGCTCTTTCGTAATCAGAAGACTGTTTTTAGAAACTGTATTGGTATAGTGTTCTGCCCCTAATAAAGGCTTGTAACGTTTACCCCATTCCCTATGAACTCCATTCAAAATACTCCTAACTAATGTTCTAGGGTATCCCCTTTCCTCAAACATATTCTGTAACACCTGGAATTCCAATAGTATATCTTCATAGACTGATGTCATAGGTTCATAGGTTCATAGGTTCATACTAGGCTATCTGCCCTAGGGCATTTATAAGCCTAGCCAGAGTGTGTTTGGCTTTCGCCACCATTTTAAATGAATTTTGCTATGGCCTTTTTCGAGGTTAGTATACTGTGCCTCTGTCTAACAGTGACACAGAAGTGATACCCGGGGTAAACCTATGATCTCCCATCCGCTCATCAAAATTCCTCTTGAAGAGAGTCAATGAGGGACGCTGCCTAACCTGGACTGGGATTTTATTCCAGAGTGAAGGGAGCCTCTGGGTTATGAATCTGCCCCTCCAGCATGTCAGTGCTGAGGTTCAAGTCTCTCGAGTGCGTAGCTCGATGGGATTTGGATTTTCTGAGGTGCAGCATGTCCATTAATTCCGGGTTGGACATGGCTTTATACGTCAGGCACAGATCGCTATGAGCAGGCGGTATGCCACTGAGTAGAGCTGGAGTTTCTTTAACCAGGCAGCATATGGCATCTGTTTGAGCCCTTTGATCCTCTTGGTGAGGTACTTTTGGGGTCTTTCCAGTTGCTGCAGGTGTCTGGTAAGGTACATCCCAAAAGGGGCATTGTACTCAATTATGGGCCTGAAGAGGGATGAGTAAAGAGGCACGATGACCTCCCCTGATCTAGATGTGAATCCCTTCATGATTAGGTGGGCTATATAAAATGTTTTTCTAACCACTTTGGCCACGTGGTTTTCAAATGAGAGATTGCTATCAACTTGGGTCCCCAGGTCCCTAATTACTTCTTCCGTACTTAATGGATTACCACCTATGTGATAATTTTGTGGGCACTTTGTTTTTGCCAAAGGGAATGACTATAAATATAAACCCCTATTTAGCTTGAGGCCATGGCTCTGGCACCAGTTGTCTATTTCTATGAGGCCCTTTTGTATGATGCTTGTGTCGGCTGGAGAGTCGATTATGGCGCCTAGTTTGCAATCATCTGCAAACTTGGTCAGCCACAGTCCTTCCGTGTTGGCCTGTACCTCCGAGAAATATATACCGAACAAGAGAGGTTCCAGGACTGAGCCTTGTGGGATGCCACTTGTAACTGGTTTGGAGTCTGACATGGCTCCAGCAATTCTAACCATGTGGGTTCTGTCCTTGAGCCAGTTTGCAACCCATCTAGTGGCATAGGGGTTTATATTTAAGCTGGTGAGCTTATATATAATGCCTGAGTGGGGTATTGTATCGAAGGCTTTTGCGAGGTTCAGGTAGGCTGTGTGGACCACCTTCCCCTCGTCAATGGCCTTGGTGACTGTTTCAAAGAAATCAACCAGGTTTAAGAGGCAAGATCTGCCCTTAACAAAGCCGAACTGGGTAGGATCCAGTGTCTGTAGGTCCCCAATATCTTTATTTATGAGGTCCATGATGATCCTTTCTATAGCTTTGCAGACCAAGCTAGTCAGGCTTATGGGGTGATAGTTTCCAGGATCCATTGAGGCGCCACCTTTGTGGAGAGGGACCACTGTTGCTGTACACCACTCTTTGGGTACATATCCTGTAGTAAGGCTGAGATTGAACAGTAGTTTTATGTTTGGGTTTAGCTCTTCTTGGAGTTCATGTAGGATGCAGCCAAGGACACCGTCTGGTCCCATTAATGCTGTGTTTTTTGCTTTGGAGAGGGCGGCTCTTACCTGAGCATCTGAGATGTCAGGGGGGCAGCACTCTGCTGGGATAGATATTTCCCCATTTGGCGGGGGGGGGGAGAAGTTTGTGCTGAACCTGTCAGCTAGGATGTTGGCAATGTCTGTGGGTTTGGTGTATTTTTTGTCATTTTGGACTAATTCTGAGCATATCTGGGAATTCCCACCCAGGTCCCTAACATAACTAAAGAAAGCCTTGTGATTATCCTTAGTGTCCTGTGCAATTTTTCTCTCGAAGCTGGCCTTAGACAATTTTATGAGTGCCCATAGTTTTTTTGCTAATACTGATCAGAGATGCCTTCCCTTTTTGGGATTTTGCTCTATCATGTAGTAGCTTCCTCCTTCTATTGTATAGTTTGTTTATGGCTGCGGTCCACCAGACAGGACGCCTGCCTTTGGAGGATTGGGTCTTGGTTTTATTTGGGATTGCATGATCCATGCATTCCTGAAAGTGTTCATAGAATGTATTTATAAAGGATTCTTCAGCCTGCGCCGTATTTTCCACAGGCCCGAGGGCTTTGAAGGATTCCACCTCAGTTTTGAGGAGTGTGAAATTTGCTTTAGAGAAGTATTTCACTGTGGTTTTCTGGGCAGGGGGTGGGGTCGGGATGTGAATATCCAGTGAGATTAGTTTGTGGTCTGATCTTACCAGTGAGGGATACACTTCTGGTCTGGAACATAGAGCCCCCATGTTGGTGATGATCAGGTCCAGTATGTTTTCCCCTCTTGTGGGAGTGGTAACAAGTTGTTCCATAGCATTTGAGTTTATAAATTCTAGGAACCTTTGGGCTAGGGTGTTGGAGCTAGAGTAATGCTTCCAGTCTATGTTTGAATAGTTGAAATCACCCAATATAATGGTGTTTGGATAGACCTTCATATTTTCCAGTGTTCTCAGGAAGGCCGAGTGGGGTTCCTGGGTTTGGAAGGGTGGTCTGTAGCAGGCTGTAAACTGGGAGGCAGTTTTACCCCACTGTTAGTTGCACATGGATAGTCTCTGATGCTTCATGCTGTGCCACCAACCTGGAGGTGTGGGTATCTTTGACGAATATTGATACTCCCCCCTCCTTTTGTGGTTCGGTCCAAGTTTTGGGGCCGAAAAGGATGGTATGAGGTATAACCTGGTAGTGCTGGGGTGCTCTCAGGAGCCTTGAACCAGGTTTCTGTTACTGCACAGATATCGATGTTCTCCATGCTAAGGAGAGTTTCGAGTGCATGCATCTTGAGGTTTAGACTTCTGGCGTTGAGTAGCATTACTCTTAGTTTCTTATCCCTTGTGATACCTATGGAGGTGGGTTTGTCTTTTGAGCCTTGCCTAAAAAAGGCACTATGGGGGTGGCAAGAGCCTTTGCCAATATCTGAAAGCCCAGGGGTGACAGGTGCAAGCCATCCCTAGTGAAGCATTGTGGCTTGTCGAGCATGTCATCCCAGGCTGACAGGCATTAGATCCCCTTTGAATGACACCAATACTTAAGCCAATTGTTGAAATTGATCATCTTGTTTTCATATTGTGGCATCATTCTTGGTGAGGGTAAGATGCTACTCAAGGTCAGGGTCATACCGGCCTGGGCTACATGCTCAGAGAGCTCCTCTATGTCTCTTTTCATGTAGTCCAGGGAGGTACGCCTCAGGTCATTCACACCAGCATGGACAATGACTGAGTCATATTTGTACTTGCCTTGGAGTGACCTGAGTGCTTGTGTTATGTGGCGGATCCTAGTGCCCGACAGGCAGCTCACCATGACCTTCTCCTTGTTCAGCCTGGTGAGCAGGATGTCAGTGTGCCTGACGATAGAGTCACCTATTACAAGTGTATCAGGTGTGTTGTTTAGCCTTAAGGGCTGTGACTGTTCGGCACATTGGCTTTGTGAGCTATGTGCTGCATGTGTTTTGTTTTGGGGTAGCAGTTGCTTGGGTGTCTGCTTTGGAGGTCTCTGCTGCTTAGGCAGATTTTTATTTAGAGCCTCCGAGTATGTATTTGTGTGTTTATGTGTTTGGTTTGCTGTCGTGGTAGGTCTATGTGAGACTGGAATTGTAGTGAGTGTGGTTTCCTTCTCCTCCTGACTGGTTACGCCAGTACTGAGTTGAGAGCGCTTAGCCTCCAGTTTGGCTATATGGTTGCATCTCTCACATGTTGGAATTTATTGGGAGGAGGGGAGGGTTGTCTGTGTACATGAGGCAGTTGTAACATTGCCTCAAGATTCCTTAGATGTACTAATGAATTAAATGTTGTGAAGAATTTGGGAACATTCCCTTGTGGAAAATGTGCTATATGTAAACATGTTGTAAATGAAGTGAATAAAATAAATGGCAAAATTTTTGATACAAAAGGCAAATATACATGTATGAGCAAAGGTGTTGTGTATGTCATATTCTGTGATTGTAACAAATACTATATTGGAGAAACAAAAAGAATGCTAGCAGATAGGATAAAAGAACATATTAGAGATGTTAAAAATAATAAAATTACTAGTCCTATTGCTGAGCATTTTAACTCAGTACACCATGGAAATATTGAGAATATAAAAGTGTCTGTTCTGGAACATGTTCCATTATATTATAATGATGTTGATAGGCAAAAAATATGTTAAGACAAAAGGAATGCATTTTGATTATGAAATTTGGGACTTTGCATCCACATGGAATGAACAGAGAATGTAACTGGCAATGTCTTGTTTAAAACTATGACTTTAAATATATTCAAGCTATGTGATTTGATAGTTTAATTATGTAATTGATTGATTACTTGTTTTTTGTATATATTGCAAGTGTTTTATGAGTTTTACTGTTTTACTCTGTAAAGGCTGTTGGCGAGCTAGAGAAGGAACTGTTCAACGAAATAAATTTTATTGGAAGGTAGAGCTGGGACTCACTGATAGTCTTTGTTGTTTATATATATACATCTTGCTTGCTGTTGTTTTAATATGACAAGTGAGTCCATGTGCTCCTTTCCTAGAATATTTAGAGAGACTGATATGGAGATGTTTAATCGGAATGGAGAAAATAGCAACCGTTCCAGTAATTTGCCTAATGACACTGGCACAACAATGATAAAGAATGTAGTACCAGAAGCCACAGGAGACTCAGGCTTTGGTATTATAAAGAAATGGGAAAATTCAGGAAGAGAACTACTACCAATCCTTTTGCTATGGTAGGCAAAAAGAACATTATTTCAGATAATCCAGATGTACAGGATTTGTGTTCTAAACTTGAAAGATTGATTTTAAAGAAACATCTACTTTCTACAATATTGGCAGTCTTGAAAGATATATTGAACTGGATATAACACCTAGAGGGTTAAGGTCTATTAAGAATCCATCAACACCATTTGACCTTACTAATGAAGTAGAAGTTAAATTTCATGAACGATGGATAGCAGCTGCACATCGGTGCAGTTTAGAATGGGTGTCAATTTTAATTGAAAGAGACAATATGAAAAAGACAAACTTGTAGTTCAAACTAAACAAGTTTGTGAACAACTAGTAAATATTACATCAAATTCTACATTAGAGAATTTCCTCTCAGGCATTAACACCAAATTAAATAGTTATGAAAAGATCTGGTAGAAAGAAAAAATCTAAACTAACTAGAGACATTAGAGACTATGACCACAAGAGGGCGTTTGTATTTCCTAGCTATCAAAGAAACAGGAGAAAGAGTGTCTCTTTCAAAAGGAAATCCTGCTTCAGAAAAATATGCCAGTAAGAACTTCCTGTCTGGTGAAAGTGGAGCGTCTTCATGGGAAGAAGATGACAGAGAAACTTTTCCTAGACTGCCAGTTGCAGCAAACCCAGAAGCATTTCATAAAACCTACTCAGAATCGAATGGACATTATACCAATACCAGGAAAAGGGGCTGGAACAATCCAGAACGCCAGAGAGACTCAGGCGATGGACAACATAAGAAAGGTAGATGGACATAACTTACATAGTAATTATGTTGTTAACTTGTCCAGTTATAAACTAGACAAGATAGAAATGTCTGTTTTAGAGAAGGGTTTAAAATTTGTCCCCACATGCTTACCCAAAAAGTATGAGGTTAAAACTGAATTGTTCCAACTATGCCGAAAAATGCATTTAAAGGAACACTTCTTTAGATTAAATAAAGCAACTGAGTTAGATATTAACTGTGATGTTTTACTTTCATTAGATAGTGAAACAGAAAGTGAAGAAAGTTTTTATTCATGTGCATCGGGTAGTGAAGATGAAAATAATGCTTATGACTTATTAAATACACATATGCTTAAAGATAATAACTATTTTTACCTCCATGTAAAAATTCTAATATAGTACGTTTTGAATCTCTACTGAATACAATGTTAGAAAAGGAAATAGAGAGCTTTATGAATAAAAAGCATACTTATAATCTAACAAAATTGGAATGGGAAAAGCTGCAACAACTGAGTAAAACTGTAATATAGTCTTTAAACAAGCAGACAAAGGGGGAAAATTAGTTATATTAAATTCTCATGATTATTATAGTATGTGTATGCAACATCTAGATAACAACAATGTATATTATAAAACTAACATTAATCAGCTATGTCAAGCAGAAAAAGATTTTGAAAAATTATTACAGAAAGGTGTGAGATTACACTATCTAAGTCAAATGGATATAAATAGAAAAATAAATGTAAAGAATAGAAAAATTGCAAAATTCTTTTGCCTACCTAAAATTCATAAAGATCTGAACCGACCACCTGGTCGGCCTATTGTGTCAGCTTTTGGATATTTTACTTACAATCTTTGCACCATGTTACATGAAATATTGATAAAGAAAGTTCTGTTGTTACCTTCTTATATACAAGATTCATATGATTTCCTAAGGAAAATAAAAGATATATATTGGGGTGAAAATATGTACTTTATTACGGTGGATGTAGAGAGTCTCTACACCAATATTTCCCATATTTTGGGCTTGGAAGCTATAAAATTCTTTTGAATGATAGTCCTAAAACATATTATGTCCTGGAACTGGTAGAATTCTGCTTGAAAAATATTTTTTTGAATTTAATGGCACTGTTTATAGACAAGTTACAGGTACTGCTATGGGGGCAGTTTGCACCAGCCTATGCTAACCTGTTTATGGGGCTATTTGAAAATGAACACCTTTATAGGTTGCCTTTCTTTCAAAATAATGTTCTAAGGTATTTTAGATTTATTGATGACCTAATTTTCATTTGTCATGGGATTGGGATACATCAGATAATTTCATTGATGAATTAAATAATAACAGATTTGGTATAAAATTTAGTGACATACAAAAAGGAAATCAGGTTAACTTCTTGGATATTTCATTAGGGGCAATAATGGCTTTCCCATATATACTAGTATTCATAGAAAATTTGATGAAATAAGCTGGAAAATGTGGGAGATAGTTGCCATCCCCCATACGTTGTCAGCCATCCCCTATGGGGAATTTTTGAGAATAAAAGACTCAATTCTGATATTGATATGGCCTTTAGGGAGGCCTATAAAGTGGCGAGAAATATATACCGAACAAGAGAGGTCCCAGGACTGATGTGGGATGCCACTTGTAACTGGTTTGGAGTCTGACATGGCTCCAGCAATTCTAACCATGTGGGTTCTGTCCTTGAGCCAGTTTGCAACCCATCTAGTGGCATAGGGGTTTATATTTAAGCTGGTGAGCTTATATATAATGCCTGAGTGGGGTATTGTATCGAAGGCTTTTGCGAGGTTCAGGTAGGCTGTGTGGACCACCTTCCCCTCGTCAATGGCCTTGGTGACTGTTTCAAAGAAATCAACCAGGTTTAAGAGGCAAGATCTGCCCTTAACAAAGCCGAACTGGGTAGGATCCAGTGTCTGTAGGTCCCCAATATCTTTATTTATGAGGTCCATGATGATCCTTTCTATAGCTTTGCAGACCAAGCTAGTCAGGCTTATGGGGTGATAGTTTCCAGGATCCATTGAGGCGCCACCTTTGTGGAGAGGGACCACTGTTGCTGTACACCACTCTTTGGGTACATATCCTGTAGTAAGGCTGAGATTGAACAGTAGTTTTATGTTTGGGTTTAGCTCTTCTTGGAGTTCATGTAGGATGCAGCCAAGGACACCGTCTGGTCCCATTAATGCTGTGTTTTTTGCTTTGGAGAGGGCGGCTCTTACCTGAGCATCTGAGATGTCAGGGGGGCAGCACTCTGCTGGGATAGATATTTCCCCATTTGGCGGGAGAAGTTTGTGCTGAACCTGTCAGCTAGGATGTTGGCAATGTCTGTGGGTTTGGTGTATTTTTTGTCATTTTGGACTAATTCTGAGCATATCTGGGAATTCCCACCCAGGTCCCTAACATAACTAAAGAAAGCCTTGTGATTATCCTTAGTGTCCTGTGCAATTTTTCTCTCGAAGCTGGCCTTAGACAATTTTATGAGTGCCCATAGTTTTTTGCTAATACTGATCAGAGATGCCTTCCCTTTTTGGGATTTTTGCTCTATCATGTAGTAGCTTCCTCCTTCTATTGTATAGTTTGTTTATGGCTGCGGTCCACCAGACAGGACGCCTGCCTTTGGAGGATTGGGTCTTGGTTTTATTTGGGATTGCATGATCCATGCATTCCTGAAAGTGTTCATAGAATGTATTTATAAAGGATTCTTCAGCCTCCGTATTTTCCACAGGCCGAGGGCTTTGAAGGATTCCACCTCAGTTTTGAGGAGTGTGAAATTTGCTTTAGAAGTATTTCACTGTGGCTTTCTGGGCAGGGGGTGGGGTCGGGATGTGAATATCCAGTGAGATTAGTTTGTGGTCTGATCTTACCAGTGAGGGATACACTTCTGGTCTGGAACATAGAGCCCCCATGTTGGTGATGATCAGGTCCAGTATGTTTTCCCCTCTTGTGGGAGTGGTAACAAGTTGTTCCATAGCATTTGAGTTTATAAATTCTAGGAACCTTTGGGCTAGGGTGTTGGAGCTAGAGTAATGCTTCCAGTCTATGTTTGAATAGTTGAAATCACCCAATATAATGGTGTTTGGATAGACCTTCATATTTTCCAGTGTTCTCAGGAAGGCCGAGTGGGGTTCCTGGGTTTGGAAGGGTGGTCTGTAGCAGGCTGTAAACTGGAAGGCAGTTTTACCCCACTGTTAGTTGCACATGGATAGTCTCTGATGCTTCATGCTGTGCCACCAACCTGGAGGTGTGGGTATCTTTGACGAATATTGATACTCCCCCCTCCTTTTGTGGTTCGGTCCAAGTTTTGGGGCCGAAAAGGATGGTATGAGGTATAACCTGGTAGTGCTGGGGTGCTCTCGGGAGCCTTGAACCAGGTTTCTGTTACTGCACAGATATCGATGTTCTCCATGCTAAGGAGAGTTTCAAGTGCATGCATCTTGAGGTTTAGACTTCTGGCGTTGAGTAGCATTACTCTTAGTTTCTTATCCCTTGTGATACCTATGGAGGTGGGTTTGTCTTTTGAGCCTTGCCTAAAAAGGCACTATGGGGTGGCAAGAGCCTTTGCCAATATCTGAAAGCCCAGGGGTGACAGGTGCAAGCCATCCCTAGCGAAGCATTGTGGCTTGTCGAGCATGTCATCCCAGGCTGACAGGCATTAGATCCCCTTTGAATGACACCAATACTTAAGCCAATTGTTGAAATTGATCATCTTGTTTTCATATTGTGGCATCATTCTTGGTGAGGGTAAGATGCTACTCAAGGTCAGGGTCATACCGGCCTGGGCTACATGCTCAGAGAGCTCCTCTATGTCTCTTTTCATGTAGTCCAGGGAGGTACGCCTCAGGTCATTCACACCAGCATGGACAATGACTGAGTCATATTTGTACTTGCCTTGGAGTGACCTGAGTGCTTGTGTTATTTGGCGGATCCTAGTGCCCGACAGGCAGCTCACCATGACCTTCTCCTTGTTCAGCCTGGTGAGCGGGATGTCAGTGTGCCTGACGATAGAGTCACCTATTACAAGTGTATCAGGTGTGTTGTTTAGCCTTAAGGGCTGTGACTGTTCGGCACATTGGCTTTGTGAGCTATGTGCTGCATGTGTTTTGTTTTGGGGTAGCAGTTGCTTGGGTGTCTGCTTTGGAGGTCTCTGCTGCTTAGGCAGATTTTTATTTAGAGCCTCCGAGTATGTATTTGTGTGTTTATGTGTTTGGTTTGCTGTCGTGGTAGGTCTATGTGAGACTGGAATTGTAGTGAGTGTGGTTTCCTTCTCCTCCTGACTGGTTACGCCAGTACTGAGTTGAGAGCGCTTAGCCTCCAGTTTGGCTATATGGTTGCATCTCTCACATGTTGGAATTTATTGGGAGGAGGAGAGGGTTGTCTGTGTACATGAGGCAGTTGTAACATTGCCTCAAGATTCCCAGATTCACCAGCTGGACCGGAGAGGAGATTGACAACTGACCTTTGGACATGCTAGAATAGTATTGGGAATTCCTTTATAATTGAAAAAAAGGGCCAGTGGGGAACAAGGTACTCAAGGGGAGTTTGTGAGGGTGTAGTGCTTTTAATTTATTAGCGCTGACTTATATAATTGCTTTAGTGAGCACGTGCCAGGCTTTAAAGTAGGAATAGGGTGTTTATTACGGTGAACAAAGAAGCCTCCCTTTATCCAAGAAAGGAAATGGGCAACAGAGGAACTTTCCAAAAGTCCAGAATACAGCAAAGCTCTTATCTGGACTACTCTAGGTCAGGAAAGACGGGAAACAAGGATAATTTTTTTTTTTCTTTTTTGCAACAAACAGCAGGAAAATGCAATAAATATGTAACACAGGCTAGTGCACTTGAGTGTGTAGCCTCAACAGGTAAATGCAACAAACAGGACAAACTTTAAATTACAAGCGCAAAAGTGCGCTAAAGCTGGCTTTAAAGCAGGGGGTTAGAAAGAGATAGAAAATGGCCCAAAACGGCCAATAAGCTACAAGTCACTGGGCTGGAACCACTCCTCAAGGGACAGATAGGCTGCTCAGAGCTCCCCACTCTCACTGGTGAACAAAGAAGCTTCCACCTATCCAAATAAGGATATGGGCAACACAGGAACTATGACACAGCCCAGAGATCAGCAATACCTGAAGACTGGACTATTCTCATCAATACCTGAAGACTGGACTATTCTAGTTCAGTAAAGGCGGGAAACAAGGATATTTTTTTTTCTTTTTTTTTTTTTTTTTTTTTTTACAAAGTAGCAGAAATTAGGTACAGAAACACAGTAAATGCTTTAATTCAGCTAGCACACTTGAGTGTGTAGCCTACCAGTTAAACTAAGCAAAAACAAACTTTAAAAGTGCAAAAAACTCAGAAATACAGGCAGGAATGCAATAAAACAACTTTGCAGAGCTTATTTAGTTAAAGAAACAGAGAAGTCTATATATACAGAAAAGCAGCTAAAACACACAAACACTTCAGATGCAGTGCAACCTAGAGCACTTGAGTTGTAGCAATATTAAGGCAATTACAGTTATAATAAATGCTCTGAAATATACTCTATATTTCCAAAATGTTTGAGAAGCATAGTCAGAACACAAGGAGATTCAGGCAAAAAAAATGTTTTTTTTTTTTTTTTTGAAAGGGAAAAAGGAGAAACAGAAAGCCTTATCCAATGTTCTCTCTGTATTAGGTAGAATGAGCTAATGACACTAGACTGGGAGGAGTGTCACAGTTTAGATTTACAGTAGGGGCAGGCAACTGCAAAGCCACCAAGTATAACAGCAAGACACCAACTGGGAGGGGCGGTGGGGACAAAAACAATAGCCTACAGACAGTAAGCACTAGAGAAAGCCACAAATGAAAGTTTTTAAACAGATAAAGATTTGTAAAGATACAGAATGCTTTTAACTGTAAACAAATCAGTTACTTGTGCAGATTAGTTAATAGCAATAAAATACACTCAAAGACTAAAAAGCAGGCGATAAAAGTGCTATATATTAATTGTTAGAAACAATAATCTGTATAAATAATGGAAAAAAAAAACAATATCTCAGCTAACAGTTGTGGTCAACAACTCTCATCCACTCTGCTCAGTGTGTATAGACAGAAACCCTATCAAAGTTAGGGCTTAAATACCAGAAGAACAACTTTTTTTTTGTACAAAAACACAAAAGAACCAGCCCCCACTAGCCAGCAGACAATTAACACAATCTAGCCAAGTTAAAGAAAGGCTTCAGCTAAAAACAATAGCCTACAGACAGTAAGCACTAGAGAAAGCCATAAATTAAAGTTTTTAAACAGATAAAGATTTGTAAAGATACAGAATGCTTTTAACTGCAAACAAATCAGTTATTTGTGCAGATTAGTTAATAGCAATAAAATACACTCAAAGACTAAAAAGCAGGCAATAAAAGTGCTATATATTAATTGTTAGAAACAATAATCTGTATAAATAATCGAAAAAAAACAGGATACTTATATATCTCAGCTAAAAGTTGTGTTCAACAACTCTCATCCACTCTGCTCAGTGTGTATGTCATATGGGCTATCCTAAAAGCCTGTCCTTTTATCAAACTTTTCTTTTGGGTAAGGGGATGATTACTACTAAAATGCAGATATGCATTACAAAAAGTATCTTTTCTATATATGTTAGATTTAAACCCATTTAATGTAAGAGAAATTGTAACATCCAGGTAATGAATACTAGTAGGGTGTTGTATATATGTAAATTCTAAAAAAGAAGTGGTATTGTTTAAGTACTCAATAAATGCTGGTATTATTTTATGCTTTCCTTGCCATAAAATAAATATGTCATCCAAAAAGCATATGCAAAGTTTAATGTATTGTTGATAGTTACTCAAATACATACTGGGTTTCCCAACCAAGTAAAACTAAACTTGCATAGACCGGGGCACATGCAACACCCATGGCTACTCCATTGAGTTGTTGAAAATATTGCCCATCAAAGTGTAAAAAGTTATTTTCCAGGATTAATGCCATTAATTCTGTCAGCAAGTGTATCTGTTTGTGGGAAAAATCTGAGGATTGTCTGAGGACTACCTCAAAATTCTCCAGACCATCTTTTGTTGGTATACAAGTAAATAGGTCCTTAATATCTATGGTAAGGAAGATTGTATCATTGGACCAAATACTTGAAGTGAGTTGTCCTAGGAATTCCCAAGAGCCTTTCACTAAATGTGTAACTTTCTCCACAATAGGTTTAACCATCCTATCTATATATAGGGCTATACCTTGCATCTTAGAACAGCCCGCTGCCACTATGGGTCAAAAGGGGATGTTCTATATTTTTATGAACTTTGGGAATTCTGAAGATGGTAGGTATAATTGGATGTTTGTTCATTAAAAATTTGTATGTCTCAAAAGTGATTAGTTGGTCCAACTAATATTCTTCCAAATAAGAATCTATGCGTTGATAAGCAATGTTAATTTGGTTTCTAGATATCTGAGTATAATTTTCTTTATTAAACAACATGGATTGCATCACACTACAGTATTCTATGCTGTTATATATTATAACCCCTCCACCTTTGTCTGGGGTCATAATATGAATATTAGGATCTTTTCTAAGTTGGACCATAAGTGCTTTTTCCTCTGAGGTCAAATTGGTGGGAACCCAGTTGATCTGTGTCAATACTTGGTATATTTTATCCATTACTACTATTTCAAATGTATCAACCAAAGGATGAGGTATAGGGTTAAAAGTGCTGGGTCTTCTAACAACAAATTCACTCCCTTGAATACCATTGTCTGACTGATGTACAGTCTGGGAAAAAAATATTTTTAAATTTAACTTCCTAGTGTACAGAAAAAGTTATGTAAAAATATCAGCTAAATCCGTAAATTCCTATAACTGTCAATATGTACCTCACCACAGTATAGCACTGGTACATTCCTATAACTGTTGGTAAGTACCTCACCATAGTATAGCACTGGGATATTCCTATAACTGTCAGTGCATACCTTACCACAGTATAGCACTGGTATATTCATATAACTGTCAGTACGTACCTCACCACAGTATAGCACTGGTATATTCCTATAACTGTCAGTACGTACCTCACCACAGTATAGCAGTGGTATATTCTTATAACTGTCAGTACGTACCTCACCACAGTATAGCACTGGTATATTCCTATAACTGTCAGTACGTACCTCACCACAGTATAGCACTGGTATATTCCTATAACTGTCGGTAAGTACCTCACCACAGTATAGCACTGGTATATTCCTATAACTGTCAGTACGTACCTCACCACAGTATAGCACTGGTACATTCCTATAATTGTCAGTACGTAGCTCACCACAGTATAGCACTGGTATATTCCTATAACTGTCAGTACGTACCTCACCACAGTATAGCACTGGTATATTCCTATAACTGTCAGTACGTACCTCACCACAGTATAGCACTGGTATATTCCTATATCTGTCAGTACGTACCTCACCACAGTATAGCACTGGTATATTCCTATAACTGTCAGTACGTACCTCACCACAGTATAGCACTTGTATATTCCTATAATGTCAGTATGTACCTCACCACAGTAAAGCACTGGTATATTCCTATAACTGTCAGTGCGTACCTCACCACAGTATAGAACTGGTATATTCCTATAACTGTCAGTACGTACTTCACCACAGTATGGTACTGGTATGTTCCTATAACTGTCAGTACATACCTCACCACAGTATAGCACTGGTATATTCCTATAGCTGGCAGTACGTACCTCAACACAGTATAGCACTGGTATATTCCTATAACTGTGAGTACGTACCTCACCACAGTATAGCACTGGTACATTCCTATACTGTCAGCACGTACCTCACCACAGTATAGCACTGCTATATTCCTATAACTGTCAGTACGTACCTCACCACAGTATAACACTGGTATATTCCTATAACTGTCGGTAAGTACCTCACCACAGTATAGCACTGGTATATTCCTATAACTGTCAGTACGTACCTCACCACAGTATAGCACTGGTACATTCCTATAACTGTCAGTACGTAGCTCACCACAGTATAGCACTGGTATATTCCTATAACTGTCAGTACGTACCTCACCACAGTATAGCAATGGTATATTCCTATAACTGTCAGTACGTACCTCACCACAGTATAGCACTGGTATATTCCTATATCTGTCAGTACGTACCTCACCACAGTATAGCACTGGTATATTCCTATAACTGTCAGTACGTACCTCACCACAGTATAGCACTGGTATATTCCTATAATGTCAGTATGTACCTCACCACAGTAAAGCACTGGTATATTCCTATAACTGTCAGTGCGTACCTCACCACAGTATAGAACTGGTATATTCCTATAACTGTCAGTACGTACCTCACCACAGTATGGCACTGGTATGTTCCTATAACTTTCAGTACGTACCTCACCACAGTATAGCACTGGTATATTCCTATAGCTGTCAGTACGTACCTCAACACAGTATAGCACTGGTATATTCCTATAACTGTGAGTATGTACCTCACCACAGTATAGCACTGGTACATTCCTATACTGTCAGCACGTACCTCACCACAGTATAGCACTGCTATATTCCTATAACTGTCAGTACGTACCCCACCACAGTATAGCACTGGTATATTCCTATAACTGTCAGTACGTACGTCACCACAGTATAGCACTAGTATATTCCTATAACTGTCAGTATGTACCTCACCACAGTATAGCACTGGTACATTCCTATAACTGTCAGTACATGCCTCACCTCAGTATAGCACTGGTATATTCCTATAACTGTCAGTATGTACCTCACCAGAGTATAGCACTGGTATATTCCTATAACTGTTGGTAAGTACCTCACCACAGTATAGCACTGGTATATTCCTATAACTGTCAGTACATACCTCACCACAGTATAGGTTCATAGGTTCATAGGTTTATACTAGGCTATCTGCCCTAAGGCATTTATAAGCCTAGCCCAAAGTTTTGTGGCTTACGCCACCCCTTATATGAAAAAATACTGTGCCCATTAGTTTGTTGTGCCTCTGTCCAGCAGTGACACAGAGATGATTCCTGGGGTAAACCTACGATCTCCCATCCACAGGTCAAGATTTCTCTTGAACAGAGCCATCGAGGTGCTCTGCCTCACATGGACCGGGATGTTATTCCACAGCATAGGGAGTCATGAGTGATAAATCTATCCCTCCAGCACATCCTATTTATATCCGTGCTAAGGTTTAAGTCGCTTGCTCTAGTGGTTTTGGTGGATTTGGATTTTTTGAGGTGGAGCATGTCCATTAATTCCGGGTTTGACATGGCCTTGTATGTCAGGTACATGTCACCTCTGAGCAGACGGTATGCGACTGAATAGAGCTGGAGTTTCTTCAATCTGGCAGCATATGACAGATTTTGGAGTCCCTTTATCCTTTTGGTGAGGAACTTTTGGGGTCTCTCCAATTGCTGCAGATGTCGGGTGAGATACATCCCTAATGGGGCATTGTACTCGATCATTGGTCTGATAAGTGAAGAGTACAGGTGACATCCAGTGGCTTGGCAGACGATGTTACACCACTCACTCGAAGGTTTTCATTTCTAACACTCCAAGTGATGGGCTGGAGCACAATAGCCCAAACTGCAAACATTGCTAGTTCGTTGACATCCAGTCTCTCAATCCACTATATTTCAGTGGAAACTCAAACGGCTTCATACAATGAGGTATTCAGTTAGTGTATTAACCCACTCATCTGCAGACCTAATCCCTAGCTGACTTTGTGTACAGCATGCTGTGCTTAGCCGAATATACTATTTCCTTACGGAGTTACCTATTCAAGATTTTCAGGCTCATGGCCTTCATGAAGCTTGATTGCTAAAATCCGATACTGATATTTTCTACTTGATACAAACATATCAATATTATTTTTAACTAACTTGTTCTGCTTGTAGGGGAAAGCGTATTTCATAAACATGGAAGGTATTATGAAATGCATATTTCTTTTTTTGTCTTTTATTGATATTTAAGTATTACAATGTTTGATGTGGTGCTAGCCCATTGTGTCCTGTGGCATGGCATTGAATTACTGACTTACTCAAAAACACCTTGTGACCATCTTAAGCACTGTTCTTTCATACAGTAGTCACCACTACAGTTTACCTCAGTACACTAGTCTTTACCACAGGCACATTCACATAGCAAATCTATGCAAAGCAGTAGGCATCCTGTGGCAAGGTGTGGTTTAGTGTATTAGACTACAATATCACAATGCCATTCTAGATCCAGCTGTTGGTATAACATACAGTGCATTAGCTTGCAATAGTATAGTATACTACAGTAAACTAAACTGCTGTGTACTATGTTACTGTGTTCTACAATAAACAACAATGGAGCACAATGTACCACATTACATTAAACTATGCTATACTATGTTATGCTGGACTACACCGCAACACCTTGATTACACAGCAATATATTATGCTACACTTCACAAAACAACAATAAATAAAATTGCACAACACTACATTGTGCAGCATTATACACTGCACTACAGTATACCGCAGTACCCTACACTGTAATAGAGTACACTTCACTACATTGAACCACACCATATACATGATATTACTCCATACTACAATACATTATACTGTACTTACTGTATATTACACTGCACCATACTGCACTACTGGACACTGTTTTGCACTATACTATACTGCACTCTCTATACAGTAATATATTATATCACACTAAATTAGACTGTAATACATTACGCTACTCTACACTGCACTATCCTAAAGTACATGATAATATATTATACTATACTATATTATAGTATACTACAGTCTACTGCATTATATTACACTACACTGCCCACACTACTCTGTCCTACACCATATGCTACACTATATGCACTACATTGCATTACTCTATATTACTATACATTACACTATATTTCCTCTATATTACACAACACTGCCATACATTACACTACACTATGCTGCAGTGCACAGTTCTTCACTACACTGCACCATACAGTACATCACACTGCACTTACTGCACTCCATTATGCTATACTGTATATAACTTTGTTACACAATTCTGCACTGCAGTACACTAATGCACAATCCAATACACCTTACTTCATAACATTACCCTACAGTCCACTGCACCATGGTGCAATGCAGTACACCACACTGCACTTACTACACTACATTATCCTACACTGTACATCACTATATTACACAATTCTGCTGCACTGCAGTACATTAATGCACACTCTAATACACTTTACTTCATAGCATTACTCTACAGTACTCTGCACCATGCTGCACTACAGTACACCACACTGCACTACTGTAGATCATACATTAGAGTATACCTCATTACACTACACTACACTGTATTGTACTAATTCAGCAGAACACTACAATATACCACAGTACACTTCACTACACTACAGTGATATTTATTGAGGAGATCTGTGGTATTTATTACCTTAGTAGTAAATGAATTATGTCAGGGAAACAGTAAAACAATGTTTTTTCTTTTTCTTTTTGGTGAGGATAGGTAGAGTATGGAACCTCTTACCATTATCCATTATGAATTCTCCCTCTCTTATTTCTTTTAAACACACTATTGATATTTTTGTTTCAAAGAGGAAGTTTTCATGGCATATTTCATTTGTAAAAGGCTCTGTAGGACATGAAATGAGGTCATGAGCCATCAGATCAGCATTGTAATGTTCTAAAAAGTAGAGTATTAGATTACACCATGGTACACCACATTACATTACACAGCAGTGCAAAGGTATTATTAGAGCTCTGCTGTGACATGTAGAGCCTTAACCCACTAGACTAGAGCCCATGCCTATGGCTAATTCATGATATGCATCCTTTTAAGTGGTGTGGCAAGTAGCACAGAGACTAAAGTTCTGAGCTGATTATGATCTGCTTCTTCTGCCCATGGCTCAGGGTTTGATTCCTTCCACCTCTATTTACCTACTGTATGACTTTGAGCAAGTTGCTTAACCAGATGCCATTCTTGGGCCATGACTGAAAAGGAACAATTTGTTCAGTGGGATAACCCAGTTAAATTAGGTAAAATAAAATAAAATAAATCAAACAAACCTCCTGTGTTACAAAGTGCTGCAAAGACATGTCTAGAGTTTTTCTATATCAATATAAAAGTGAAATCAAACCATTTAACTAAGCTGTTAACATCAGTAGACCCTTCTATATGCAAAATATAGTATAATGTCCACAGCAATTTAGATTCTAAATATGGGTTATGTTTGTGCAGATATATACAAAAACAAACACACGCAAGCACATAGCATTGTTGACTTAGTAAGAAGAAATGATCAACAGAAAACTCTGGTTTAAAAGAAGACATTTAGCTGTAGGTGTTTAGTAATGGAAAAGGTTATTGAAGAGCGGAAGGGGATGTATTATTGCAGGTGTTATGGCAACTGAGGCCAGGCAGTGTGCATGACCCTTCTGACCTGAAATGGAAGGAAGAAATACTGTGCAAAAGCATTACTTTCTGTATGGTTTATATTGCTACTGGGGAGTGTGAAACCTCTTCAAGATGAATATGTTATGTGACAGCATAACATAACCTTAGCAGACTCCAACATCATACTTGACAGCTCCTCAGAATTAGAGGACAAGCAAGAAGCAGAGTGAGAGGAAAAATATGTTATATATTCTATGCATTTAACCACGGTTTCACTTCATGTTTAGAACAAAGCATTCCAGCATATCACATAATAAAGATTAATACGTGCAATTATATTTTATAGTCTCAGACTTCATCTAAGCATTTTTTTCTTTCAGTGTGTGACAAAAAACCTATAGTTCAATACTGAAAAACTCTCCATATGTAGACTTAAGATATTACCTTATTTTTGTAGCCTTGAAAAAGAAAAGTACTTGCTATCCTTTTCATTCTTCCATTCATCCATCCATTCATTATTTGATTACCCATCTAACCCTCTTCAGAGCTGTAGGAGCAGCAGGAGCCTACCTTAGCACGCAATGGGCATAAGGAAGAGGACTGAATCCTGAACAGAGCACTAGAACTTTATAGGATACACACTCTTTCAACTACAGGTAGTTAGGGAGAATACCAGTTCACCCTAGCAGTCTGAGCACCCTATCTGTCCCTGGAGGAGTGGTTCCAGCCCAGAATTTAGTAGTTTATTGGCCATTTTTGGCTAATTTCTATCTCTTTCAATTCTCTGCTATAAAAAACGTGCTTACACGGTTTTGTGCGCCGGACAGTGCCGGTTAGCTAGGGTTAAATTATTCCTAGCTCCACTAAGTCTCCTCTTCAGTTTTTCCCTTGAAACTAGTCTAACTCAAAAAGCATCCTACAGCCCAGCACTTGCTCAGACCTAATAGCAAGCACTAATATACCCCGACACTTGATTGCCCAGCAGGGCAAGGCTCTTTATTCACCCCTCACCAACCAAGCAACTAAGCAGCTCACCCTACTATTCAGGCATGACCAAAGGGAAATTTCAGGTGTACTCTCCAGTCCAACTGGTGTTTCTGGGTATCCTGAGGCAATGTTACAACTGCCACATGTACACAGACAACCCTCTGCTCCTATCACAAAATGCTAACATATGCGAGAGATGCAATTATACAGCCAAACTGTGAAGGCTAAGCTGTCTCCACCCAAGACTGGAACAGACAGTCAAGAGAAGGTTAACACTTGCACCACACCTCCAGCCACACATAGACCTACTAAACCACCACTGGAAAACAATACACATAAATACACAAAATCCTACTTGGAGGCACTAAATATAAACCTGGAAAAGCATCAGAGACCTCCAAAGCAGACACCCACACAACCTGCACCTCCCGTCACAAACCAGACAACACATAAAACACAAAATCAGTGTGCCGCACAATCACAGCCCTTAAGGCAAAATAGCATACCTAACACACTAGTAATAGGTGACTCTATAGTCAGGCACACTGATGTCCCACTCACTAGGCTGAACAAGCAGAAGGTTACTGTTAGCTATCTGTCGGGAGCCAGAATCAGCCACATAACACAAGCACTCAGGTCACTCCAGAACAAGTACAAATATGACTCTGTCATTGGTCATGTTGGTGTGAATGACCTGAGACGTACCTCCCTGGACAACATGAAAAGAGACATGGAAGAGCTCTCTGATCATGTAGCCCAGGCTGGTATGACCCTGACCCTGAGAAGCATCCTGCCCTCACCAAGAATGATACCTCAGTATAAAGAAAAAATTATCAATTTCAAGAATTTGCTAAGCTTCTGGTGTCATTCAAAGGGGATACAATGTCTGTCAGCCTGGGACGACATGCTTGACAAGCCTTGTTGCTTTGCAAGAGATGGCTTGCACCTGTCACCCCTAGGCTTTCAAATACTGGCCAAGGCTCTTGCTGCCCCCATAGTGCCTTTTTAGGCAAGGCTCAAAAGTCAAACCCAACTCTGTAAACAGCACAATTAACAAAAAACTGATGTTTATGCTACTCAATGCCTGGAGTTTAAATCTTAAAATGCATGCGCTCGAAGCACTTGTCAGTATGGAGAACATCGACATCTGTGCAGTAACTGAAACCTGGTTCAAGACTCCAGAGATCACCCCAGCACTACTGGGCTACAACTTGTACCACATGTTTCGGCCATAGAACACAGACCGAAACACAAAAGGAGGGGGTATATCCATATTCATCAAGGATACCTACACCTACAGGTTAGTGGTGCAGCATGATATCTCTGAGACCATCTATGTGCAACTAACATCGGGAAAATCTGCAATGCAAATTGTAGCCTGATACAGATCAGACTCCATGACCCAGGACCACCACTCCACCTTTCTGGAGACACTGGAAATCATGAATGACCTACCGAACACACTGATATTGGGCAATTTTAATTACCCTACCATTAACTGGAAAAACTAC
Source organism: Protopterus annectens (assembly GCF_019279795.1). Taxonomy (NCBI): domain Eukaryota; kingdom Metazoa; phylum Chordata; order Ceratodontiformes; family Protopteridae; genus Protopterus; species Protopterus annectens. Next base: position 1,612,973,697 of record NC_056741.1, read on the forward strand.
TTGAGTACAAACTCCCAGGCCCAGCCCTTCTTGGAATTCAGCAACTCAAATGCACTGGATCAGCTGGTAAACTCCTCTACCAGGGGTGAAAACATATTGGACCTGGTCATCACAAACATGGGCGACAGGTGTTCCACACCGGAGATCAACCCATCACTGGTTAGATCAGACTATAAACTAATCACTCTGGATGTCCACACCTCACCATCACCCCCAACTTAGGAAACCACAGTAAAAAGCTTTTCTAAAGCAAACTTCACATAACTTAAGACAGAGGCGGTAATTGTCACAGCCCCCACGCTAAAGTATAATGCTGCCCAAGATGCAAAAATCTTTACAAATGCAGTCTATAAATACCTACAAGGATGCATAGATCTTGCCATCCCTAGCAAAACCAAGACTCACTTTTCTAAGAGAAGGAAACCAGTCTGGTGGACCCCTACAATAAACAGGCTATACAGTAGAAGTAAGAAACTAGTTCAGAAAAAAATCAAATCGCAAGAAGGAAAGACATCCCTGATCAGTATCAGTAAGAAACTAAGGTCCCTCATAAAATCCTCCAAGGCTAACTTCGAAAGAAAAATAGCCAAGGATTCAAAAGATAACCACAAAGCCTTCTTTAGCTATGTTAAGAATCTAAGTGGCAACTCGCAGATATGCACTGAACTAGTGCAAAATAGCATAAAATATACTGAACCTACTGATATTGCCAACATCTTGGCAGATAGATTCAGTGCAAACTTCACACCCTTCTCGTCCCCAAAAGGGCCCACAACAATATCAGAAAAATGTATTGTCCTGGAAATCACAGATGAACAGGTGAAAATTGCCCTTTCAAAAGCCAAAACACAGCATCAATGGGGCCAGATGGTGTCCCAGGCTGCATCTTGCACGAACTACAGAACTAACTAACCTCCAACTTAAACACGCTGTTCAACCTCAGCCTCTCCACAGACTACGTGCACATAGAATGGTGCACAGCAATGGTTATCCCACTCCACAAAGGAGGGGCCACAACTGACCCTGGTAACTATCGCCCCATAAGCCTGACTAGCCAGGTCTGCAAGGCTATGGAGTGCATCATCATGGAACTCATTAACAAAGACATTGGTAACCTCCAAACACTTGACCTGACCCAGTTCGGCTTTGTTAAGGTCAGATCATGCCTGCTAAACCTGGTTAATTTCTTTGAGACAGTCAACAAGGCCATAGATGAGGGAAAGGTTGTTCACACAGCCTACTTTGACCTCGCCAAGGCTTTCAACACCATTCCCCACTCAGGTGTTACAGAAAAACTCACCAGCCTGAACATAAACCCCTACGTCATGAGATGGGTTGCAAACTGGCTTACAGACAGAACTCACACGGTAAGAATAGCGGGCTACAAGTCTAACTCTAAACCAGTCACAAGTGGTGTCCTGCAAGGCTCGGTCCTGGGATGCCTACTGTTCAGCATATACTACTCAGAAGTACAGGCAAACACAGGAGGACTATGGCTAACCAAGTTCACCCGTGACTGCAAACTGGAAGCCATAATTGACTCTCTGGCTGACATGGACATCCTCCAAAAATGACTTACTGAGACGGACACCAGGTGTCAAAGTCATAGCCTTGAGCTAAATGCCAAAAAATGCATAATCATCCCGTTTGGGAAAAACAAAACACCCACAAATTACCCCATAGGTGGCAGCCCCCTTAATACAGAAGCGGTAATAAGAGATTTGGGGACCCAGGTAGATAGTAATCTCTACTATGACAATCATATTGCCAAAGTAGTTAGGAAATCCTTCTATGTGGCCCATCTAATTACTAAAGGGTTCGCATCTAGAAATAAAGTGGTTATAGTGCCGGTCTACTCGTCACTCATCAGTCCCATCATAGAGTATAATGCCCCATTTGGGATGTACCTCACAAGACACTTCCAACTGCTGGAGAGACCAGAAAAGTATTTCACCAAGAGGATTACTGGCCTCAAACATATGTTTTATGCATCCTGACTGAAAAAACTCTGGCTGTACTCAGTGGCATATCGCTTACTCAGTGGTGATCTCTGCCTGACTTACAAAGCCATGTCCAACTCAGAATTGATGGACATGCTCCACCTAAAGAAATTCAAGTCACTGCGAGCCACGCGCTCTAGTGAGCTAAACCTCGCCACAACAATTGGAGAGATAGATTCCTGTCACAGAGACTCCCCATGCTTTGGAACAAAATTCCAAACTACCTTAGGCAGAGCCCCTCACTATCACTCTTCAAGATAAACCTTGACGAGTGGATGGGTAACAGAAAATATACCCCTGGGATCACTTCATTGGCTCTGCTTGACAGAGGATCAGTTAATTAATCAATGAGGTGGCGAAAGCCGACACAGTCTGGCTAGGCTTATAAATGCCCTCGGGCAGATAGCCTAGTACCAACCTATGAACTTAGTGTTTCTTAGGGACATTAGAGAAAACCAAGGAACCCAGCAAAGCAACAACAGTTAGAAGGAAGATGTGCAGACTCTGCACAGAGGGGCACTTCAGCTCAGAGGCAAACTAGACAATTAAGCATAATGAAGCAGAAACACCCATGTGCCATTCTCTTGCCCCATATGTTATATTTACAAAATAAAAATAAATATATTTACATGAGGCATAAAGGCAAAATGGCTCCCTTTTGAAATGGCAGCACTTGAAATGCCTAGTGCCGATATGCCAGGAAAAAAAAAAGACCAAAAACACATAGAAGAATGAATCTCAAAAGTCGTCTTCTACGCTATACTTGTTTTTGCCAGGGGAACAAGCCCATCCATCAGGCACTCATGAGGGGAAGCCTCCACATCCTCTGAACTTATATATACCAAATCTATGATAGCCATACCTAGGAGAAAAGGGAATATGTTGGGAATTCTCAGCTGGGACATTGTGTATGTAAGTCATTCTTTTGGCCATTCAGTCTTCATATTTGGGAATCACTGTATAGCAGGTCTCAACATTTCAGATGGTTGCCAGCATAATATCTTTGGCCTGAACATTCATCCCATCATATAGAGATAAAAAATTAAGGCAGTAGAGGAAAAAATACCTATGAAAGCACAGACCAACATTACATTTACAGGTACTAAACTACTCCAAAAAAAGAAATGAGGAAGCAACACTATTTTTTTCAAGAAAGAACAACAAATGCGTGAGAAAAAACTGTACAGGTGATTCAAGCCACCCATAAGGCATACTTAATAAAAGCCGCAAACAAGGAAAAAAAGCCAGCATTGAACTAATATACGTGTGTGTGTGTGTGTGTGTGTGTGTGTGTGTGTGTGTGTGTGTGTGTGTGTGTATAGATTCATGACAACTTATTTAGTATTATAGTGAAAGACATAATACTAAATACAAAATCCTGAGATGTCAAAATGTTGAATGTTTACATATTGAACTTAAAGTACCTGTTAAAAGCACACATTTGCTATGTATCTATGCCGCACCAGTACACTGCCAACCAACACACAATATCACTGTTCTGTTAATGAAACATGGACATGAGCATTAACGTGGGTTTTGCATGCAGGGGAATACGTATTTTGACTTTAGCATTTAACATAGTAATGCTGTGCATTCAGTATTATAAATGTCAGTATATTGCTTTTCAGCAAGATATATATATATATATATATATATATATATATATATATATATATATAGATATATATATATATATAGCTACACACTATTTTTATGTATATATATATATATATATATATATATATATATATATATATATATATATATATGTGTGTGTGTGTGTGTGTGTGTGTGTGTGTGTGTGTGTGTAGTTATGTATATATATATATATATATATATATATATATATATACACACACACTCACACACACACACACACATATATATATATATATATATATATATATATATATATATATATATATATATATATATATATATACATATGCATACATATATGTATATATGGATCTACTTCAGAAGTTTGAACACTTAAAGGCCAATACAATAAGATCGAAGTTTTGAAACTTCGAAACTTTAGAAAACAAAATAAAAACGAAAAAATGTCTTCGAGCTTCTGAAGGGGATCCATATATATCTATCTATATCTATATGAGTGTGTGTGTGTTTATATATATATATATATATATATATATATATATATATATATATATATATATATATATATATATATATATATATATATAGATACTGTATGCATCATTCAGACCATCAGTGGTTGACCAGTGGCATCTGCATTGTGTGCCTCATTATGTACGTACTTGCACATTTGAGCCACACACTGACTTGACAATGGAGGAACAACTTGAGAGGGTAAGACTAAAACATAGACATCCTGAAGCTGTAAAGTCTTTGAGCTGGACTGACAGAGAACAGCAAGAATAAAAAACTAACCAAGTCTGTTTGTCAAACTCTAACAAAATGATAAAAGGCTATGTAAGCGTGTAGTAGTCAGGAAATTGTATAGCAAATCTACTATGCATTTTAACCTGTTCTGCATTTGTTAACTTTAGCTTTTTGCACATTTGTAAGGGGAAAAATGCTATAGGAGTTACTACAATAATTTAACAAACACGTCAGGATGAAAAGAGGACGTGAAAACACAGGAGACTATAGCTGTTTCATCTTGTGGTTAAGAATATTCATTTAGGAAGTTGTTCAGTTTTGAACATATTCAGGCAAATGGAAAAATATAAAGAACAAAAAAAAATTAAAAAATAAGGCTTATAATAAGGGAAAACATGATTTTGTTTATTCATTGGATAAATACAGATGATATGTAGATTTCAGTTTATTATATTAACATGTCATTTAAATTACTTTTTTTTAAACTTATTTGTGATAAGTGACTTTTTTGTATACCTCATTTAACCTGGACGAAATTACTCCTTTGATTTAGTACGGGCCAAAAAGTAAATTAATATATTGTTTTTCTTTTATTTTTTTTTCTTTCTTTACTGGAGCAGGATCATTGAGATACAAATGTGCAAAATACACATTTGTTCAAAGTCAAGCATTCTATATGCAGTACAGCAACAGTGGTTGATCTTGGGTCCATAAAGATTAGTACAAACTTTCATTTTCCCCTTTCTCAGGAGCACGAAGCAGTTGTCATTTCTGTTGTGAACATTTTGGGGTGCATCTTTCAGTGGTTGAAATGCTATCATCTGAAATATATAAGATCCAGAACTCTGGGCTTTGTTATTCGTGACATTCTGAAGAGATTCCATTCTTAAGTCTTTATGGACGGAAACAGAAAGTTTACCCGGGGGATCACTTCAGTGGCTCTGCTGGACAGAGGCACAGGAAACTAATCTAAGGGGGCGGCGAAAGCCAACACATTCTGGCTAGGCTTATAAATGCCTTCGGGCAGATAGCCTAGTACCTACCTATGAACCTATGAACATATATATAAGGGCAGCACAGCGGTCCAGCAGATAGTATTGTTGCCTCATAGCAAGAGGTTCCCTGATTTGATCCTCAGCTGGGGTGCCTTCTATGTGGAGTCTGCATGTCCTCCCTGTGTTCATGTGGGCTTCCTCCAGGGGCTCTGTTTTCTTCCCATATTCCAAAGACATGCAGTAGGTGGATTGGATACTCTAAATTCGACATAGGTGTGAGTTTACATGTGAGTGTGGATTGTGAAAAAATTACCAGAGCAGGGCTATCCACCCAGCGGTGTAAACTTTGGCTCTAGATAATTGTCATTGTTGAAGTGACATCCCAACCCCCATGTGCAAAAATGGTAAAAGGAGTGGTGGATGGGTGGATAGATGGATATACATACATACAGTTATGGAAGCAAGGAACTTCATTGATAGATTATATAATTAGTATAGAGTGTGGAGAGTGCAAGGGGGTGGGGTTGCCAACTCCAAAAATGTTTTTTTCCTTTTTGTTTTTTTTTTTTGAATTTTGCATGTGCTGAGGTTTTATTTGGTGCTTGTGCAGCAGTGTGTCAATGCTCATTTTAAAACATTTTGTGGTTGATTTTTAGAACATCAGCATTTGGGTGATTCTGCAAAATTCAGTAGAGCCATATAAATATATATATCCCATTCTCAGTCTCTGTCTCTTTCTCTTTTATATATATATATATATATATATATATATATACATACACACACACACATAGACTATATATATATATATATATATATATATATATATATATATACACACACACACACACACAAACATAGACTATATATATATATATATATATATATATATATATATATATATATATATATATATATATATATATATATATATATATAGAGCTACATAGATATATAGATATAGATAGATATATATCCACACATATACACACGTGTGCATGTGCATGTACATATAATGCACATAAAAAGCTACTAGTACTGAAAATGGAGATATTCTAATACTGAAAGTGGGTATTAATAACATACTAGCAAAAAAATCTGATGGAAACATGGAATGATCTAAATGTTCTATTTCAAGTATCAAAATATTAGGTAGCAGAGTAATAGGATGGTATTTATAGTCCAGAAGTTCGTAGCTATGTAATGGTTATTTATAAGAAGTGTCACTAAGCAGATATGCAAATAAACTAATCTAAGGGTATTAGCAGTGAATAAGGAAAAGTGAACACATTTTGAAATACAATTTCACCTAGTGCAAAAGCCTAAATAGTGAAAAGTTAAGTAGTAACATGTCAACCTGAGGAAAGCAGCTGGCCCTGACGACATCATGGGCAGGGTAATAAGGGAATGTGTGACGGATATGGCTCCAGTACTCACTGACATCTTCAACACCTCACTCCATCTAGCCAGTGTTCCAAGATACTTCAAGGAGATGACTATCATTCCTCTACCCAAGAAGCCATAGTCAGCAACTTTGAATTACTACAGACCAGTCGCTTTAACCTCCATAGTAGTGAAGTGCCTGGAGAGGCTGGTCAAATATCATATAGCTTCAATCTTACTTGTGACACTGGACACACTGCAGTTCGTATACAGGACAAACCACGTGCCATCTCACTAGCTCTCCATGAAACACTGAACCACTTAGAAGGCAAAAACTTCTATGCAAGACTGCTATTCATCAATTTCAATTCTGCCTTCATCACTGTCATCCCTCAGAATCTGATATTGAAGCTACTTTAACTGGGCATAGACTCTCATTTATGCAATTGGATTCTGAGCCTCCTTACTTAAAGTCGTCAAAAGATTCATGGGGGAGACAACAGCTCCAGAAGTATCATCCTGAACACGAGTACTGCAGGGGTGTGTCTTACAGCCTCTGCTTTTCACTCTTCTGACACAACTGCTTGGCGAGATATGAGACAAATATTTCATCATCAAATTTACAGAAGATACCACTGTTATAGGCCTGGTCAAAGATGGAGAGGAGGAGGCCTACAGGAATGAAATTGATCAACTACTGGTCTGCTGTGACAACACCAATCTAACACTGAATGTCAACAAGACAAAGGAGTTGATTGTTGATTTCAGAAGATCTCAAGTACCTCACAAACCTCTAGTGATGAAAGGGATGACAGCGGAAAGGGTCAAGAGTACAAAGTTCTTGGGTGGTCATATCATGGAGAACTTATAATGGTCAATCCATGTATCCAGCACAGTCAAAAAAGCTCAGCAACACTTGCACTTTCTGAGGAAACTTAGGAAGGCAAAATTACCAAGCTCCATACTTTAGATCTTTTATAGGGTCACCATTGAAAGTGTCCTGACCAACAGCATTACAGTCTGTTATGGGAGCTGTAACAATCAGGGTTGGAAGACTCTCAAGAGAGTTGTAAGTTTGGCAGAAAGAATAATTGGCACCTCCTTTACACCTCTGGAAGATCTACACAAATGCCAGTGCATTGAAAGGGCCAAAAACATATCCAGTGGTACAACACATCCTGCCAATGGTCTGTACACTCACCTCTCCTCAGGCAGGAGATACAGAAGCCTGCATTGTAAGACCACCAGACTAAATAACAGTTTCTTTCTGCTCCCCATTAGACTGTTGAACTCTTGGGAAAAACAAACCATGAGTCTGTTAAAACACTCAACCACTTCTGTTTCATAGCTAGCCTATCAAGTGGCTTATTTTATGGATGTGCAATAACCAAGTGCAGTACTAAGGTAGCTCACCTACTACACTGAAGGACTGCAAAGTGCAATATATAACTGTGCAATAATTCAGTCTAATCATAGATATGTTTCTATTGTTTCAATTTTACTTTGACATTATTACCTTCATATTGTTCGTTGTCTTCTTTGTCTCCTTTTCTGGGATGGGTGTGTCATTGCTGTCCGACTTTACTTACCAATTGCTACTTATTAAATTTCTACTGTGGTATTTTATTAATTTTTCTCTGTCTGTATGTGCAACTGTTTCCTGCATTGAGAACAAAGCATTGTAATTTTGTTCAGCTACACTGCTGTGTAGTTCTGAATGACAATAAAGTTTTCCTTGACTTTGACTTTGAATTGGAAGGTGTAAGCTTCATATTACTTTGGATATTTTGGATATTGAAGATGGAGGTAGCTATGTACAGTAACACTTGAAAAACTAAAGGCAAGTGGTTGATTGCTCAGCTTGTATTATTAATATTTTAAATAAATAAAGGAGTTTAAAAGTAGTGCTGTCCTTATGTGAGTACCCTTATTGATTCAGTAAAGAATGGAAGGGGTGTGGTAGGAACAACTGAAATGGGGAGATACTATAAAAAGGGAGACATAAAATGGAGCACATCAAGATGTTTTGTTACAGGAGGAGGGAGAGGAGAGACAAAATGATTTTAGTGGTGGGGCAGAGACCTTATTTTTTTAATATATATTTTTTTGTTTGTTATGATATGGTAGTTTTGGTGGGAAGTGGGTAAGAGAGTGTAGGCGAGGATCCTGATGTGATGACAGAGTCCAATGTTGGTGTAGTGGTCAACACCAGCTGGGACTGCATGTGAGGCTTTCTAAATGCTGAATCTGTCTGCCTGCTACCTGGTCCGAAATGTCCTCAAGCAAATCCCAAGCCCCATTCAGTGAGGCTTGGTGGACTGCCACATGATGGGGTGCCTGCAGGACCAGTGCCACTGCTCTTGCCCTGTGAAGATGCCCCAGGACAGACAGACAGACAGAATACTGCTTTTCTAAACTGACATATCTGTTGTTTTTGCTTACAGTTCCTATTCTGTTTTAATTATTTCTTTATATACAGTACTGAAATGAGCTAATAACAGAAATATTCCACATGTGTACTGACATATCTCACACATGGCTTACCAGGTGATTTATACAATCTAACTTTTAGTCTCTCATGCTGAATTCTGTTATAGGAGATTTGTATTTCAGCTATTAAGAGAAGACATAAGAAAATTCTTGTTAACCTGCATTTCACTTTTTCCCCTTAACATGAAATGTGAAGTTGTTAAATCTTACCATTTATTCTCACTGATGGGTTCAGAGCCGATCCTCGGCTCCGACATGGCCGATAGCAAAGCTCAAGGTTTGCAAGTAGCTCAAGACCAAGCCCTTTATCCCACAATGCACTGCTGGAATTATCTCAGATCTAGTTTGCCGCAGCAAGAGAGATCTCGATGATCCAGTTAGCTTGGACCATTTTTTGCTAAATTGCAAGTTTAAAAAACTTTCTTCTACTTCTTTTTGAGAGATTATTCTTATTAAGTGTGTGTGGGTGTTTCTTGTTAAAAATAATATAGTTTTAAGTAGGTTAGATTGTAGAGAGAGTGCCCTATGTTGGCTTAGTTTTTCTTAGTGTTGGGCCCTTCCTTGGCCCTATTTAGTTTAACAATTTATACTTGTTATTAGTATATTTTTTAGGGTGGGCCTAATTAGCCCTGTATTTAACCTATACAGGTTAATTTTATGCTGTGTCTGTTTATAACATGTTGGATGAGAGGGAAAAGTCTCACCCCAAATCAAGGATTAAGAAATGTCCAGATTGTGGACAGAAAATGCCTGTCACGGACGGCCATGTCCAATGTGTTTACTGTCTGGGGGCTAAACACCTCCAAGACTCTTGCAGTATTTGCCACTCTTTTTCATCTAGGGTTCTCTTAGATAAAAGAAGAAAACTCATTGATAGGGGGTTGCTGCAGCATACTTTCTCTGAGGCATTGGGTAGCCAGGAAGGTGCCAGCACTTCTTCAACATATTCTAAATCTTCAGATTCTAAACTAACCAAGAAGGCAAAAAAATCAGAGGGTACAGGGTCATTGGTTTTACAGTCCTCGGAACCGAGTGTCCCTTTGGTTCAGAGCCAGGTCCCAGTCTTGGAGCCAGTCTCTGAGGTTCCCTCATCTCCTCTGCTCCAGTCAGCACCTTTGGTGCATTCCTCAAAGTCTTCAGTTAGCATCTCTGATATGGATATGGATCGGCTAGTGCAGAAGCTACTATGGGCACCAGGACTTGCTAAATTGTTGTCGGCCCCAACCATTTCGTCAGAGCTGAAGACCATTGAACCGGACTTGACTACTCTTCCTCTGAGCCATACTGGACTCTCAAAGCCGAAGGAGCTCGAACCGATAGTTGTTGAACCTATGGAACTGAGACCCGCATTGGTGTTATCGGTTCCATCTTTTTGGATGTCCTCAGCGCCGACCTAGGACGCTAGGAGCCAACACTCTCCTGTTGTGTCTGGGGAGGATAGTCGGACCGATTTGTTGGTGCTGACTCTTCCTCTCGGGGCTTCAGCTTGGATGAGCTTGGCTCCTACCTCGGGTTCACAGCCCATGGTTTCAGTGTGGGAGGATCGGATGGTCCCTACGGATCCATTTACGCCTTCTCGTCAGAGCCATGATGCTTTCGATGCCATGAGGAGAGTCCTGTCTCCTAAGACATCATCAGCATCAGTTCAGGCTTCCTTCTCCCCTCAAGCTCCTGTGTCCACTTCTACTTCTACCGGTCCCCCTAAGCGTAGAGACCCTGAGCCTCAAGTAGCCCCACAGGGCATCCCCTGCTCTTCCGAGACCTACCCAGATCTCCCCACTGAGGAGGTACCCAGGAAGAGTCTGTGCAAGAGGAGGCATTTAGACTCCCCACAGGAGTCTTTGACATCCAACACTGACTTGGATGAGTCAGAAGGGTCCCCTTGATCCCCCTCTGAGGATATTTTCTTTTGTGGAGATATTAGAGATCCTTAGTTGGAGGGGCAATTGGCAGTCCAAAACCCCTACTGAGGACGTATCAGTGCTCTTGAAGGCTTTTGGGTCTCAATCTTCCACTTCTTGGGTGCCTCCTCCTTATGATGAGCTCATGGAGCTGATCTCTCATAAGGCATGGGAGTCACCGGAGGCCATGGAACCTGTCCCTCGGAAGCTGAATAAGTTCATCTCTGCCCTAGTGGACAAAGCCTTTTTAACCAAAGGAGTGCCTGTTGATGTCATGGTGGTAGCTGCAGCCACCAAAAAGGAAGTTTCTGAAACATCAGCATCTATTCATCCTCGTAACAGAGATTCTAGGATCATGGATAGATATAGAAAACGCATGTTTAGTTCAGCGACTTTTTCTCTGCGATCTCTAAACTATTTAACCCATTTTACGAGACTGCAAAGAGATCTCCAGAAAGAGCTAGGAGATACACTTCAGGGTACAGTAGCTGCAGGGGTTGCCGACAAAGTCAACACACAGCTTGCTACCCTAAACTCGGTTGTGAACTCGTCCATGCATCTCATATCTTATGCAGCTGATGGTTCGAGTAGAGCCGCTAGTTCAGGCATTGTTCTGCGAAGACAAGCCTGGATGCACCTCTGTTCCTTTGCGGAACCCTTTAAGTCTTCTTTTATCAACACCCTATTTGATGGCTCATCACTGTTTGGGCCTAAAGTAAAGGAAACTTTAACCAAGTGTGAGCAGGAAGGCAAGAACCTATCTACCTTTGGAGTCCATTTTTCTACCCCTACTTGGCACTACCCCAAGGGCCCTAGGGGTGGGAAAATGTGGTTCCAAAAAGCACAGGGAGCCTTTCAGGACACACATGGAGAAACCCCCCTCTAGAGGCAGAGGAGGGGGTTATAACAGAAGACGCCACCTGCGCGGCAGAGGGGGTCCACAGCAACAGGGTGACAGAGGCCAGTTCTCTGGTCAGTCCTACCAGCGCTCCTGAAAGAAGGCCCAGCTGTCCGGCTCTGGAGGCAGTCGGGGGTCACTTGTCTTTTTACCCAGAAGCCTGGCTAAACATAACATCAGATACATGGGAACAAAGCATCATTTCCAGAGGGTATTTCATACCGTTCTCTTCCCCTCCTACTCCTGTAAACAGAATCCCAGATGTTCCACCCAGTCTCATTGAACAAGCAATCATAGAGGTCCAAAAATTGCTAGAAAAAAGAGTCATCCAACCAGTCACAGCAGACCAAGTTGGATTCAGAACTTACTCAAGATTCTTTTTGGTACCAAAGAAAACAGGGGACTGGAGACCTATCTTGGACCTCAGCAGACTCAACTAATTTGTAAAGAAAGAAAAGTTCTGAATGGTCATGCTTCAGTCCATTCTTCCCTTCCTAGGGAAAGGTGATTGGCTGTCCTCCATAGATCTCAAGGACGTGTACTATCACATAAAGATGAACAGACGCTCCAGGGGTCATCTGCATTTCCGGCTGGGAGCCAATCATTACCAGTTTCAAGCCCTGCTCTTTGGTCTCACTACAGCCCCCAGGGTGTTCACCAAATGCATGGCAGTGGTCACGCTCACCTGAGGCATCTAGGATTCCAGATGTTTCCATGCCTAGATGATTTGCTCCTCACTGCTACCACCAGGCATCAATTGACTCAGGTAACACAATATACTCTGACACTCTGCCATCAATTAGGCATTACAATCAACTTTGAAAAGTCTGCCTTATTGCCATTGCAGCATACAGTTTTTATAGGAGCAGAGTTAAATACCTCAACCACCACTCTATGTCTTCCAATAGAAAGAGTCTCACTTCTTCACCAACACATCATCTCACTGGTGTCAAAGAACAAAGCTACAGCAGCAGAGGTCTTGAAGGTGCTAGGTTTGATGGCAGCAGCAATCCTGGCTGTACCACTCGCAAGGATGCATATGCGAATCCTTCAATGGCTCCTTTTCGCTCAGTGGTCTTACCAAAAGTTACCGATGCACCACATGATTATCATCACAGATTCTAGCAAGAGAGACCTTCAGTTGTGGTTGACATCTCTTCATGTTACAATCGGAAGACCCTTTGTTCCCCCCCAGTAGCTACTGTGACCACGGACGCTTCCCTGATAGGATGGGGGGGGGGCATTTTCAGGGAAAGACTGGCCAAGGCACATGGACAGATCAAGAGTCAAATCTGCATATCAATGTTCTGGAGTTGAGAGTGGTACTTCTGGTGTTGCAGTACCTTCAGGACTCTCTTCCTCTAGGGACAGTTGCAATTCAGACAGACAACATGTCAGTGGTCTGGTACTTGAACAAACAAGGTGGAACCAAGTCTTACCCCTTTTGTCGAGAAGCCCTCAGGGAAGGGCAATGGGTTGTGTCATCCCACCATTTTCTGAAAGCAATGCACATCCCGGGGAAATCCAACGTGATAGCGGACAAGCTAAGCAGGGCAATACTGTTGCCTCAAAAGTGGTCTCTCAACCAACGAGTTGCGGATTTGATTTTCCATAAATGGGGCCAGCCTTGCTGTGACCTCTTTGCCAGTCACATCAATACCAAATGCAGAAGCTACTTTGCCCTAATACCACCTCCAGGACATTCCCTGAGAGACGCACTCATACACGATTGGCCTCCGGGTCTCCTATATCCATTCCCACCTATTCCATTGATACCTAAGGTTTTACAGAAAGCAAAGACACTGGGAAAGACAGTTATCCTCATAGCTCCCTACTGGCCACAACAGATTTGGTTCCGCTTCCTTCACCATCATCTACTGGAGGATCCATGGATCCTGGACCCAGTTCCGGACCTTCTGACACACCTGTCAGGGGACCTCCATCCTTCACTGCAGTCCCAAAAACTGACTGCTTGGCTAATCCACTTCCCCTAATTGCCAGGCTTCATTTGCTCTCAGATGATACAAGACAAATCCTTTTGTCTTCTCATAAGCCATCCACCAGGAAACTATACCACAGTAAGTGGAACAGGTTCTCAATTTGGGCCAATATACAGAAAATTGACCCTTTCCAAGCTCCTCTATCGTCCATTTTAGAATTTTTGACAAATATTTTTAAAGAAGGAGCAGCAGCTGCCACAGTTTGAGTCCAGTTAGCCGCCATATAAAATTTCCACCTTGTATTCGATGGGTTGAATGTTATGGGCCATAAGTTATCTAAGGCTTTTCTTAAAGGTGCTTTTCACATGAGCCCTCCTGTCAAAATCCCTTATTCTCCCTGGAGTTTGAATTTTATACTGTCTCAAATAATTATTCCCCCCTTTGAACTAGCATCTTCTTGTGATCTCAAATATTTGTCCTGGAAGACTATATTTCTAGTAGCCATTACTTCTTCCCACAGAGTGTCAGAACTTCAAGCATTATCTGTCAGGCTTCCTTACATGATTTTCCATGCTGATAGAGTATCTCTCAGAACAAACCCCTCCTTTTTGCCTAAAGTCTTTTCTGAATCCAATATCAATCAGGTCATTGAGCTGCCAGTCTTTTTCCCAACCATTCTAACAAATTGGAATACATGCTGCACAAACTTGATGTACACAGACAGCTCAGATTTTATCTTGACAGAACTAAGGATATTAGAAAATCAGATCAACTTTTCGTATCCTTTTCGGAGGCCAGAAAAGGTAATCCAGTGGCAAAAACAACCCCATCTAAATGGTTATCAGATTGTATATCCTTTGTTTATGCGAATGCAAGCATGCCATTGACACACAAACCTAAGGCTCATTTTACCAGAGCTGTTTCTACGTCTTCTGCTTTTCAAGCTAAATTGCCCCTTGACAATATTTGTGCTGCAGCCACTTGGTCTAAGCCTCATACCTTTATCACACATTACAAAGTAGATAAAGCTTCCAGGGACAGGTCTTCCTTTGGTTCCACGGTACTGAAAAACGTACTTCCATGAGCCACCCAAGATTGAGGGTGCTAGGGACGCTACCCATCAGTGAGAATAAATGGCGAAATTTAACAACTTCACATAAAGAAGATATGTACTTAACATAACGTTCCATGTGAGTTGTTTATCTCGCCTTTATTCTCACGTCCCTTCCTCCTTCCCTGTCCTGGCTGACAGTTGACTTAGAGGTTGGTACCATCCTGGTTATTCAATACTTCTTCCCCTTTGGGAAGTGCTTCCTTGTGGAAAAATAAATAAATAAATAAAAGGGTATATATATATATATATATATATATATATATATATATATATATATATATATATATATATATACTCACAGCAAACAAGATCTGAGGTAATTCCAGCAGTGCATTGAGGGATACGGGGCTTGGTCTCGAGTTACTGACAAACCTTGAGCTTTGCTATCGGCCGTGTCGGAGTCGAGGAGCGGCTCCAAACCCATCAGTGAGAATAAAGGCAAGATAAACAACTCACATGGAACGTTATGGTAAGTACATAACTTCTTTTTATATGAGCATTATTTCTAAGCCATTTCATTCACTGTAGTATTTTCTTACAATGTCTTTTTGAAGCATGTATTAGTATCTGAAATCTCATACTTTGCTAATCTTCCTTTTTCTGTACGTTATAAACACAGATAGACTTATGGCAGAATTTGTTTTTTAAATATTATGCTTTGCATGTAGCAGTCTCTGAATTTTGCGCACCTATAAGTTGCAGACACACAGAATAATGTAGCAAGCCATGAACATTTTCTTTTCATTAACTTTACAAAAGTGTGTGCTTTGATAGTTTTCTTTCTTAACAATTCTAAGTATACAAGGTGATCATTTGAAAATGTATGCAAAAGTAAGAAAGAGGTGGTAATCATGGTTGTTTCTCAATAAAGCATGTGCTAGACACTCATTTCACACTGTAACATCCCCCACCCCCAAAACCTCCACTCTGACAAAGGCATAGTTCCTGACTGACTTCAGCCATGTTATATGTGCAGTATAATTGTGGAAGAAATTATTTTGTTATACAATTACTATACTAATAAATATTTCCTGGCATATACAGATTGCATGCTAACTACTAGATAAGTTAATGCAGTACCGAACGAAAATATGGAAATGCAGATACATATTTGCTCTTTGTATAAATGCATAAATAAGTAGTTTAAGTGCACTCATGCAGCTCTAGATCTGTGATTCACAGACATATATACATACAAACTATTTTTTCTCCTACATATATTACATTGTATTTATACAGACAATTATGCTGTCCCTTAACCAAACATTCCAAATGTTTGTATACAGATGCAGTTTTGTGTATAGACATGCTTATGATTTCTTTTGCATATTATAATAACATTATAGGTACATTTTTGCAAGTACACATATTTATTCCAGTAAATACCTTCAATTATGCAACCTTCATATATATTTTTAAAACTTATGTTTAGCCTACATTTAATATAACCCACAGGAAAAAAAATTTGATACTTATAAAAAACTCTGACCTTCTCGCCTCTACCTCGTCAGCACACTCAGCCACCTGGTCAGGCCTTTGCTTTAGTAGGTCATCTTACCTGAGATGGTGAAGTCAGCAATTCCATGTGCTCACCCAACTATTGCCAGATGTCATTTTTTTCCCATCTGAACCTCTTGTGCATGCCTTGATCTCTTCCAGATACATCTCCCTGAGAAGATAGACCATCATTTTTTTTTCATATAAGACCGTTTTTGAGCTCAGCTTTGTGTCCTTACAGGTGTTGCCATCATTAGAAGTGCCAGAACCAGAATGAAGAAAGTACAAGCGGGGCTCTGTTTCACGATTTAGAACCACTTCCTCTTACGTGTGACACCACCTAAATTAAACCCAGACAACTAGCAGAGGAATGAAAGCATGTACTGTTACTATTGGCAAGTTAGGTTTAAGCAAAAAATGCTTTCTCACATACATGCTTTTAAAGGAAAACCATCATATTTAATTTATATGGTGCAAAAAAACAGTATGCAATCATAATTTTTCTTCCATATTACTTACAATTGCTACTGCTGCTGTACATTGCCTTAGCTATCATATTACACATGCATTTCATTTATTCCTGCATTAAGTAACAGTATTTTTTTGGGGGGGGCTACATAAATGCATATTCCTCTGCGCACGTGATTACCAAATTCTATTAAGTATTATGTGATTTGAGCCAAGAAAGTGCACCTGATGATGTTAGATGGGCAGAGGTTATACGTCATGGTTGTGCTAACTGTAATACATATAACCTCATTCATTTTTTTTTTTTTTTGAATACATTCTGATTTTAGCATATATGAGGATACCCAAACATTTCCACAGCATTTTGGGGGATGATGAGGACTGCTACAAACTCTACTGCTGTCCATAGCACCTCCAAGAGAACCCAAGGCTGGGTTCTTGAGCAGTCGAGAATGACTTGCATCCATAAGTGGCCTTTCACATTCATGTATTACTGCAATTCACACATATATATGTAATAGTGTCTAATTTGCAAATATAATATGTAAATGGCCCTGAATTTATATGAAATAGTTTAACACTGCCATATTAATTGGCAATCATTTTAGTTAGGTGGCAAATGAGTTGAGAAACTGCAGACCTGTTAAAGTAAGCAAAAATTTCATAAACATATAATTTATATGAAGCACTTCAAAATGATATAAAATCATTGATTTACATTAAAGACATGTTTATTTTACTGATATGATGGGCATGTTATCATGGCATTAATAAATAGTGTACAGCTGTCATTTGTAAGTGGGAAATCATTACGGCAGCAGTGGGAAATGATTTGTGATTACTGGTGTCATATAGTGACTGTGCACACATAACATTCATTTCTGAAGCACTGAAGTAGTAAGGATGTGTTGTTGTTTAAACATACATGTCCATACTTGAGTGCGAAATGACAGTATTATGAGTATATGAAAATAATGGGGGATAGGGAAATGCATCTGCCAAAAAACTGAATGCTTTACTGTTCTCAATACATTTATTATACTATAGACTTTAGTATAGCTTTGAAATTCCTGTGTTAGTGTTAGTTAGCCTGGGGATTTCTGATAGCATTAAAATATGTGTTGGTTACATTTCTAGTAATCATTTTAATTGGAGTTGCTGGCTACTGAGACTTGTCTGCATATGTCAACTGGACACAAGCTGATTTAAGTATACTTTTCTCTGCACTTATTTAAGATTTGAGTCAGTAAATATTGTGTGTCTTTGATTCAGTAAATATGGTGTCTCTGTCTCTCTGCAGTTAGTTCCCCACCCCCCTTCCCTGTTTCCTGTTGTGGTGTTAATCTTGGTGGCTTTGGAATTTCCAGCCCCTGCTGTAAATCTGTTTTTGCACACTCCTCCAGGACCCATCTTATTTGCTCACTCAGTCTGCACTGTTGTGGCAGGACAGGTTGCTTACATCCTTCTGAGTTGGGAACTTCTGACTGAAGGCTCTGTGTCTGTTATTCTAAAAGTGTATTAGTTCTGGGTTAAGCACTTGGGATTCAGGCCAGTTATTTTACATTAAGAAGGTTTGTGGTCTGCACTTTTGTGGGAGGACAGACTAGATTCTGAGCTGGGAATTTCTGGTTAAAGGCTTATTGTGCATGCTTACTTGAACTGTTTCTTTCTGAAATCAGTACACCTTGTTTGCTGTAGCATAGACTAGATTCAGGCCAGCTGGATCTAGCTTTGTTTGTATAACTTGTGCACTGTTCCAAGCAGTCTTTTTTGGACAAGGTTTCTCTGTACCTTAGTGGCAGGACTGTGCAGTTAGAACTTGTCTGATTAAAGACTGCTGGAACAGGGCTCAGTTTTGAGATTTTTAACTGGTTTATTGGGTAAAGTGTTGTTTTGATTGCATATGCTCTATTTTCTGAAAAAAAAGAAATATATATATATATATATATATATATATATATATATATATATATATATATACACACACACACACACACACACACACTCACATATCTATATGTATATAAATATATATATATATATATATATATATATATATATATATATAGATATATATATATATATATATATATATATATATATATATATATATACTTGTTTCACGCCTTTCTGAACTAGTATAGTCCAGTTTTCAGGTTATTGCTGAATCCAGGGCTGTGTTACAAGTTTCTGTATTGCCCATACCTTACTTGGATAGAAGGAAGTTTCACTGTTCACCTGTGAGAGAGGGGAGCTTTGAGCAGCCTTTCTGTCCCTGGAGGAGTGGTTTCCACCCAGACGTTAGTAGTTTATTGGCCATTTTGTGCTAGTTTCAATATCTTTCACTTCCCTGCTATAAAAACCACATTTGTGCAGCTTTTGCGCTTGTATTCCGCTCAGCAAGTGCCTTCCAGGTGTTCTGCAGAGTCACAAAAGAGTGACTTTGGAGTAATTAAGTATCATTTTTCTGCTTTTCTTGCTGTCTTAACTAATTCCACCTAAAATGCCATTTTTTTAGCGAATCTGTGATTTAAAAAGTTTGTTATTGCTACATATTGTACTTATTTGCTGCCTGCACTGGAATTAAGTCATTTTTGTGTTTAAATAATCTGTTTAACTGTTGTAGGCTACACACTAAAGTGCAACAGCCTTTTCTGTGCATTTAAAGTGTTGTTTTGATTGTATCTAGTCTATTTTCTGAAAAAAATATTTTTGTGTTTAAATAATCTGTTTAATTGTTGTAGGCTAAACACTAAAGTGCAATAATCTTTTCTGTGCATTTCAAGTGTTGTTTTGATTGTATCTACTCTATTTTCTGAAAAAATCAAAACAAAAAAAAATATACTTGTTACCCACCTTTCTGAACTAGTATAGTCTAGTTTTCAGGTTATTGCTGAATCCAGGGCTGAGTTACAAGTTTCTGTTTGCCCATACCTTACTTGGATAGAAGGAAGTTTCTCTGTTCACCTGTGAGAGAGGGGAGCTTTGAGAAGCCTATCTGTCCCTGGACGAGTGATTTCAGCCCAGAAGTTAGTAGTTTATTGGCTATTTTGGGCTACTTTTGATTGTATCTGCTCTAATTTCTGAAAAAATATATATATATACTTTTTCACGCCTTTCTCAACTAATATAGTCCAGTTTTCAGGTTATTGCTGAATCCAGGGCTGTGTTACAAGTTTCTGTGTTACCCATACCTTACTTGGAAAGAAGGAAGTTTCTCTGTTCACCTGTGAGAGAGGGGAGCTTTGAGCAGTCTATCCGTCCCTGGAGGAGTGGTTTCAGCCCAGACGTTAGTAGTTTATTGGCCATTTTGGGCTAATTCCTATCTCTTTCAATTCCCCTTGCTATAAAGACTGCATTTGTGTGGTTTTGTGAACCTGGCTCCATGAAGTCTACTCTTCAATTTTTCACTTGGAACTAGACAAACCTTCAATTTTAGCACTCAAACCATTCATTTCACAGTCAAGCACTTGCTTAAAACTAATAGCAAGCACTAATTAACCCTAGCACTAGACCCCCCCCATACTGTCCAAAAGGACAAGGCTCTCTATTCATCCCCACCAGCCAATCAGAAAAACAGCTTCCTCTACCTATTCAGGCATGTCCAAAGGGCAGTTTCCGGTGTACTCTCCTGTCCAACTGGTGAATCTGGGCATTTTGGGGCAATGTTGCAACTGCTTCATGTACACAGACAACCCTCTCCTCCTACCACCAAACATTAATATATGAAAGAAATGCAATTATACAGCCAAACTGGAGCAAAGCTCTCTCAACCCAAGACTGGAACTGACAGTCAAGAGGAGAAGGGTAATACTTGCAACGCACCACCAGTCTCACATAGACCTAATAAACCAGCACTGGCAAATAACACACATGAATACATGAAAACATACTCAGAGGCTCTAAATAAAAATCTGCAAAAGCAACAGAGACCTCCAAGCAAACCAAGCAGCCATCCAAGCAAACTCCACACCCCATCACCAACCATGAACCACATACTTCACATAATCAGTTGACACACAATCACAGCCCTTAACACAAAATAACATACCCAACACACTAGTAATAGGTAACTCTATAGTCAGACACACTGATGTCCCACTAACTATGCTGGACAAGGAGAAGGTTACAGTTAGCTGCCTGGCAGATGCCAGGATCTGCCACATAACACAAGCACTCAGGTCACTCCAGAACAAGTACAAATACAACTCTGTCATTATCCATGTTGGTGTGAATGACCTGAGACGTACCTCCCTGGACTACATGAAAAGAGACAGCTCTCTGATCATGTAGCCCAGGCCAGTATGACCCTGACGCTGAGTAGCAATCCTGCCCTCACCAAGAATGATGCCACAGTATAAAGAAAAAAAAAGATCAATTTCAACATTTGGCTAAGTTTCTGGTGTCATTCAAAGGGGATCCAGTATCTGTCTGCCTGGGATGACATGCTCGACAAGCCACATTGGTTCACAAGAGATGGCTTGCACCTGTCACCCTTAGGCTTTTGAATATTGGCCAAGGCTCTTGCTGTCCCCATAGTGCCTTTTTTAAGCAAGGCTCAAAAGACAAACCCACCACCATAAATAGCACAAGTAACCAAAAACTGAGGATAATGCTACTCAACACTAGAAGTCTAAACCTCAAAATGCATGCACTCGAGGCACTCCTCAGTATGGAGAACATTGACATCTGTGCAGTAACAGAAATTTGGTTTAAGGCTCCTGAGCGCACCCCAGCACTTCTAGGCTATAACTCATACCATACCTTTTGGCCACAGCACCAGGACCAAAACACAAAAGGTGGGGGTGTATCCATATTCATCAAGGATACCCATACCTCCAGGTTAGTGGCGCAGCACAATGCATCAGAGATCATCCATGTGCATTTAACAATGGGCAAAACTGCAATCCAAATTGTAGCTTGCTACAGATCACCCACCATGGCCCAGGACCCCCATTCCTCATTTTTGGAGACACTGGGAAATATGAAGGTCCTACCAAACACTCTAATATTGGGTGATTTCAATTACCCAAACATAAACTGGGAGAACTATTCAAGTACTAACTCTCTTGCCCAACGCTTCCTAGAATTTATAAACTCGAACGCCCTGGATCAACTGGTCAACACCCTCACCAGAGGGAACAACATATTGGACCTGGTCATCACCAACATGGGTGACCGGTGTTGCACACCGGAGGTCAACCCCTCGCTGGTTAGATCAGACCATAGACTAATCACTCTGGATATCCACATTATGTCCCCACCCCCAATCAAGGAAACAACCATGAAAACCCTTTCAAAAGCAAACTTCACATTACTTAAGACTGAGGTGGAAAGGTTCACAGCCCCTATGCTAAAGGACAATGCTGTCTAAGCTGCTGAAACCTTTACAAAGGCACTCTATGAGCATCTGCAGGAATGCATGGACTGTGCTATCCCAAGTAAAACCAAGACTCACTCCTCCAAGAAAAGGAAACCAGTCTGGTGGACCCCTGCCATAAATAAGCTATACAACAGAAGGAGGAAACTAGTACAGAAAAGAGTAAAATCCCAAGAAGGAAAGACATCCCTGATCAGTATCAGCAAGAAACTATGATCCCTCATTAAATCATCCAAGGCTAGTTTCGAAAAAAAATTGCCAATGACTCCAAAGATAAACACAAAGCATTTTTTAGCTATGTCAAGAACCTAAGTGGAAACTCTCAGATCTGCTCTGAGTTAGTGCAGAATGGCACAAAATCCACTGAACCGACTGATATTGCCAACATTGTGGCAGACAGGTTTAGTGCAAACTTCACCCCCCTCTCACCACCTAAAGGGTACATAACCATACCAGAAGAATGTAGGGCCCCATCAATCACTGACACACAGGTTAAAACAGCCCTATCCAAAGCCAAAAACACAGCTTCAATGGGACCGGACGGTGTCCCAGGCTGTGTCTTACAAGAGCTCCAAAATGAACTAACCCCTCACCTAAACACACTGTTCAAACTCAGCCCCTCTAAAGGCTATGTACCCGCAGAGTGACGCACAGCAACAGTTATCCCACTCCACAAAGGTGGAGCCACAACGCACCCCAGGAACTATCGTCCTATAAGCCTGACTAGCCTGGTCTGCAAGGCTATGGAACGCATCATCATGGAATTCATTAACAGAGGCATTGGGAACCTCCAAACCTTGGACCCTACTCAGTTTGGCTTTGTTAAGGGCAGATCATGCCTCCTAAACCTGGTGGACTTATTTGAGATGGTTACCAAGGCATTAGATGAGGGAAAGGAGTTCCACGCAGCCTACCCAGACCTCGCAAAGACTTTTGACACCATTCCCCATTCTAGTATTATAGACGAGCTCACCAACTTGAACATAAACCCCTACATCACGAGATGTGTTGCCAACTGGCTAATGGATAGAACCCACATGGTGAGACTTGAAGGCTCTATGTCCAACTCTAAACTGGTTACAAGTGGCATCCCCCAGGGCTCAGTCCTAGGACCTCTCCTGTTCGGTATATCCATCTCAGAGGTACAGGCAAGCACAGGAGGACTATGGCTGACCAAGTTCACAGATGACTGCATACTAGGGGCCATAATTGATTCTCCAGCTGATATAGACACCCTCCAGATGGGTCTCACTGAGATGGATACCTGGTGTCAAAATCATGGCCTCAAGCTAAATGCCAAAAGTGCATAGTCATCTGCTTTGGAAAAAAACAAAGTAGCCACGAACTACCACATAGATGGTAGTCCCCTAAATACAGAAAATGTAATAAGGGATCTGGGGACCCAGGTAGATAGTAATCTCTCCTTTGATAATCATATTGCCAAGGTGGTTAGAAAATCCTTCTATGTGGCCCACCTAATCACAAAAGGGTTCACATCTAGAACAAAAGAGGTTGTTGTGCCTCTCTACTCATCACTCATTAGACCCATCATAGACTACAACACCCCATTCGGGATGTACCTTACAGATGGAAAGACCACTGAAGTACCTCACCAAGAGGATTACTGGCCTCAAACAGATGCCCTATGCAGCCTGACTCAAGAAACTCCAGCTGTACTCGGTTGCATACCGCTTACTCAGAGGTGATCTCTTCCTGACATACAAGGCCATGTCCACCCCAGAATTGATGGACATGTGGACATGCTCCACTTAAGAAAAACAAATCCTGGACAGCCACATGCTCTAGAGATATAAACCTCACCACAACGGTAAATAGGACATGCTGGAGGGATAGATTCCTATCCTAGAGACTCCCCATGCTTTGGAACAGGATTCCAATATACATCAGACAGAGCCCCTCACTAACACTCTTCAAGAGAAACGTTGACGGGTGGATGGGAAACAGAAAATTTACCCCGGGGATCATTGCAGTGGCTCTGCTGGACAGTGGCACAGGGAACTAATGGCTCTGCTGGACAGAGGCACAGGGAACTAATCTAAGAGGGTGGCGAAAGCCAACACATTCTGGCTAGGCTTATAAATGCCCTTGGGCAGATAGCCTAGTACTTACCTATGAACCTATGAACAACTTTAGTTGGCTGGACTGAGATTTTGCATGTATATATAATTATGGGATTTATGTTACCTGACTTATTATAGGATGGTGGCTGGCACACTTTAAGTGTTGTGTAGATGGACTAATGATGACACAAAAATTTTGAATGAGTATGACCTTTTATTTTCATGTTCAGGAATAATGCAAAACAGAAAAAGGACAACTTCAGCTATAGGAGGAAAATTACATCCTCATGGCAGGTCTAAGGACATATGGGAAACATTTGTTTGGTAAATGGGGGTCTAAGTAGGATGAGAGGACAGAGGCCTGGAATCAAGCCTTCATAGACATTAATGCATTGGGTGACAGAAAATGCATGTTAACACAGTGCAGGAAGAGAACAAACAGTAGGATGTGCTAGAAGCAAGGCCAGGCAGAATTAAATCACCCTTACCAGTACTGGGGAGGGGGGCATACAACAATTATTCCATTAATGCCAGATGAGGAATACATCCTCTCCATCCAAGAGGATGCCAGTGACATTGATGACAATGGCACTGAAATAATCATAGGTGTTGTCGACATTGGCTATTACAGTCTTAAGCAACACTCATCTGCTCAGGAAGGTTGGTTTCAAAACAGTAGTATACAGAGCATAATGCTGACAAGGAATTATTATATTAAACATGTGGCAGTTACTATAAATAGGCAAACCTTCCACATCTACACAGAAAGACCATGAATGTAGTGTGCATGGCTAGTGTCCCCCACAGCTCCTTAATAAGCATACAGTAGTGTAATCAATTTCTGTATTAGTAATGTATTCAATTCATTTTGACAAGGTCAGCAAAAAAGCAAACAGTTCCAGTACAGCAATACATTTTAAGAATATCAGCAGCAGAATGGCTGTTGTTGTTGATCATATTAACATAGTTATGTTTATGAGGCAGCCTGGATAAAGTTGTATGCAGAGACTCACACCCCACATGTTTGTAACTCTGGAGGAAGTGACAAAGTGACAGTGCATCACAAAGTCAAGCAGATGTTGACATTACAGTCATGATTATACAGGAGGAATGCTTGTGCACCTCTACACCAATATCTCCAAAGCCAGAAGAATGCTTTGAGAATGATGGCAGATAGTCTCCATATTGGCACATTTACAAAACGGGGCTGGGCACAAGAATTGTTACAGTTGCCTAGCAGCAAATGTACCATGAGATTCTTAGGGCTCAGTGAACTGCCACAGACAATCTGCTGGAAATAGTTAGACTCCTCCAGGGTATGTGTGGGGATTTCCAAAGCAGGGATAATGCAGTGATCACACTGATACGTAGTATGGTGGCACACCAAGTATCTGCGGTCACCTCCATTCATACACTAGTTAGGACTTTTCAGACTCCAGCAGGAATCAATCTTGGTAGAGAAGAAGATGGGGTACTGTCCAAACAAGTGGGGACAGATCACATGACACTACAATTGCATCTCAAGAATATACTGTAATTACTCGGGGGGAGGGGCAACCAGAAAAAATTTCATGCAGGCCACGTCAGCATTCATTTACACCTAGATGAACTCACTCGATGTCCTGAGCATGTTCCCACAACACTGTCAGACCAGTATCTGCAAGATCACCTACATCAAGTGGGTCATGACATTGGACCAACTCACTATCCAGCACGTATGAAAGCCCCTCTTCAGATTCACTTCCACTGCCACCTAGCCTATCTTTACGAGATGTGTATGACATATTTGACCTTGACCTACTGTGACTGGTGTGACATTTCTGTTACTTACAATTTCATCCTCACTGAAACAGGGCAATGTTTTACACAGAAGTGAAAACATTATTAAAAAATGAGGGAGGCTACGACTCTTTAGAACTGTATGCATTTGTTCTTAAAAAATTGGGGTAATGCAGAAAGAAATCTGAATGACATAACATAAGATTGCAGTGATAAACACCAATGTTCGATGCATTACCAGTTGGCTACAACTTAAAAGTATTAATATACAAGTTCTCAGGAAACAATAATAAGAAAATTACAGATTAAATGAGTATCCTACCATTTTAGCCTCACCATTGCACAAACTTCTCCTATATTCAGCTCACCTATGTACACAAACTCATTTACCAACCTTCCCTTTGTCCCTCCCTCTCCTTTACCTTTAAAATGCACCACCCACAATGACTCCTAAGATCTAGCAATCAAAACCTAATTGAAGTATATAAACCCCTTTACCCCCCAGGACAAAACCTACTATCCTTTTCCCTAGCACGCCTATGGAACTCCCTCCCTCCATTCGAACCATCACTAGCCTCCCATCCTTTAAAAAATCACTTTACTCCCATCTAACATCCACATGGGAATGTTCCTGCTCCCACCCCTCTTAACTTATTCTCCATCTCATACTGTCTTCCACTTCACAAACTTCAAATACCAACTCCATTTTTCACATCTAGCAATCAACATCTTATTCTCAACTATCTACTTCCAACTTACTTCAACCAACCTCCTATTTTCACCTAATCCTACTATTTTTTATCTTATGAAAACACAAATTTACTAGTGCATTGTTCTTAAAAAAAAAAAATCTATATATATATATATATATATATATATATATGGGTCTACTACTAATTACCGACACGACGATTCCCCGACGGAAAACTCACCGACGCCAGATGACCGACATCACACAAACCCGACAACGCAAAACACCGAACACCATTACACCGAACACCATTACACCGACACACGGAACGTAAACAACACGCGACACTACATAGCATACACACTAGCCCTGACCCAAACCCTAACCCTAAGGTCCGACACTATCGCACACTTCACCTACCTGCACCCTAACCCTAACTCACTTAACCCACCCCTAGCCCAAGCTCCGACACTAACGCACACATCACCTACCTGCACCCTAACCCTAACTCACTTAACCCACCCCTAGCCCAAGCTCCGACACTAACGCACACTTCACCTACCTGCACCCTAACCCTAACTCACTTAACCCACCCCTAGCCCAAGCTCTGACACTAACGCACACTTCACCTACCTGCACCCTAACCCTAACTCACTTAACCCACCCCTAGCCCAAGCTCCGACACTAACGCACACTTCACCTACCTGCACCCTAACCCTAACTCACTTAACCCGTCCCTAAACTACAGTCCCTCACTAGCACACACTTACCTTACCCGAACCATACCTCCGACACGAACACACACTCACCTTTCCCACAGCCTAACCCGACATCCCACAATCTCGAGCACTTACCTGACCGCTCCTAACTCCGTCACCATCGCACACTTACCGTCAGCGTCGCACATTCCCTTGTCGGTCTTTCCGCTGTCGGCAAATCACCTTGTCGGTACACTTACCTGTCGGTCATCTGGCGTCGGTGAGTTTTCCGTCGGGGAATCGTCGTTTCGGGCATTAGTAGTAGACCCATATATATATATATATATATATATATATATATATATATATACACCTTTGTCTATTTAATCACAGTAACTTTTGTTATCTCTTAGAACGAGAAATAGTTAAACTGTAAATTGTTGCTATCTTTTGTGTAATCTTTATGTTGGAGCTTTTCTCCCTAGGACTCCATTGAAAATGGGTTATTTTGGCCCAATGGACTATCCTGGTTAACCAACTGCAAATAAATAAAAATAAAAAATAAAATAAAATATTTTGCCTCTGGAGGCACAAAGTACTGTGTATGGCAAAACAAATGAATCTGATGTGAAGTACCTTAAGAGATAACACACTTTACCCTACATTAGAAATATAGTTTCTTACTGAAGAAATGGCCTAATCCTCAAGTTGTGTAATAAGCTAACAATATAGGTGGGATGCACAAATCCTGCTGGTTACGGCCAGGAGATGGCCATCAGGAGAATGAGAGGACATATGCATGTGTGTGGAAAAAGGGGACCTATGGATTATTTGTATCTGAATTGCAGGAACTGCTAAAACTCAGTACATGAGAAATTCCAGGAGGTAGACCTTCAGACTTATTTAACACATGCTTGCCATCTACTGTAATGTTTAGGTTGCACAACTAATTTATACCTCTCACTACCCATTCAACATTAACCATTCATTGCCCTTCCATTATAAAATGAGTGTTGCCCCACAGAAGTATTGCTGATCCCCCATATATCAGACCAACTTATAAGGTTGGAGAGCACTCTGAGTGCAATATGAGTATAGCATAACATGTGCCATTTCCTTCAGTGTTTGAGTAAAAGTATGGGGTGCCAATTAAGGGTCCATGAGGAAAGGATATGCTGCAGCTTACTTTCAATAATCATCCATACTGCAAGGTTATTGTGATCTAGGGAGAAAAGATGAGTTAATAAAAAGGGTCTAGCATAGTTCCCCCCACTATGGGCCTGTCCTATTTCCCCAATCCTGGTATGGAATACATAAACCTGAGTAGTCTGTAGATGCAGTTCTTGCAGCCTTATTTACTCTTTTATGCCTCACGTTCCAAAAAACGTATATAGCAATTTCTCAATCTTTTTAAGCCAAGGGTGGAATACGGATATGGTGGAAACATAAAACAGCAATCGAGAAAAAATATCTTAAGAGCAGCAATATGCCCTATTACATATAGATGTAGCTTCCTCCGTGACTGGACTCAAATAACAGTTTTATCCCAAATATTCTGTAGATTAAAGGATAACATTATGAAAATATCAGGAGTAAAAACCAAACCAAACCTAAATATTGAGTATTCTTTAATATCTTATGGAAAGGAAAGTAAAAAACAAAACAGATAAGGGATGTCACAGATAAATTAATTGTAAGTTTGTTTTATTAGGATTTACCTGTAAGCTAGACACAGCTCCAAATTCTTCCAATAACATGTGTATGGTGGGGATGTCCTGAATAGGGCTGTTCGACAAATTAAAATAATCATCTGCAAACTTCAGTGCCAAAAATAAATCACCCTGTCACAGCAGGTGACTGATTTATCAATTTGTTGCGTGATAAAATAGCTAGTGAAAACAAGACAGAAGACAGAATGCATGCTTGACAGGCACCTGTTGTAGAGGGAAGCATCCGGAAACAATGTTATTAGAAAGCACAGCACAAGATGGTTTGGAGTAGAGATCCTTAACCATACGCAAGAACTATACTGGCAACTACAAAACAGCCCAAGGACCCAAAAGTGCAAGAAGCTTGCAAAAATAATCCAATAAATTTTTAAAAATCCCTTTATTCCAAACAAACATAAGCACTTTCGTTCAGTCAGTGTGAACTTCTTCAGACAATAAAACTGTTTCTTTTTAAAATTTAAATAGTAGATTCAATTAAATCAATTAAAACCATTACCCTATTAAGGTTGTTAAAAAACGAAGGGGATAAAAGAGACATTAATGTATGTACATTTTCATTTTGTTGAACAATATTTTATCTTATTTGTTTTTTTCACATTAACAAAACAACATTTTTTTATGAATTTTATAATAACGGTTTAAGGAGTTTTAACACTATATATTACTGGAAAATATTCAGAAAATGAGAATTGTATTGCATTGTGTACCTTTTTGTTTAGTAACCGGCTTCAATAAGCAATGTGGGTATGTAGGGGTTAATACGTTTTTTAACAACCTTAATAGGGTAATGGTTTTAATTGATTTAATTGAATCTACTATTTAAATGTTACAAAGAAGCAGTTTTATTGTCTGAAGAAGTCCACACTGACTGAATGAAAGCACTTTGTTTGGAATAAAGTGATTTTCGAAAACTTATTGGGTTATTTTTGGATGCTTCCTGCACTTTTGGCTCCTTGGACTGTTTGGTCATCTATCCAGTTTGTGCTGTCTTGTTTTGTATTGAGGAGTTATATGGAAACTAAATATGTTCCGTGACATTCTACAAAGAGACACAATGAATTGTGTCAATTTTCTTTCAAACTCTACAAAATGGGCCTCAGAGAACTCAGGCTCATTTTTCAGTCCTTGAAAATATAACAATCGAGTGCAGAAGTGATGAGTACTACTCCTTCCTTGAAAAAAATCTGGCGTGAGTATTTAGAATAAGATTTATTTTATTTATTTATTTTACATTTGTTTAACAGGATGGTCCACTGGACTGAAAAAGCCCCTTTTCAGAGGAGACCTGGGGAGAAAAGCTCCACATTAAGAAGAACAAACAATAACATTTTTAGCCAAATTTCTTGCATAAAGTTTAATACTGACATTAAGAAGGGAGATGAGCCTACAGCTGCCAAGCTCAAAGTAATCTTTGTTGGGATTGGGGAGAACAGTGATTATAGAAGAAGGATTAATAGAGTTCGTGGTCTGAAAGGAGTTAAAAAGTATCTCCTGATATAAAGCCTTATAGAGTTCTGCATTGAATCCATCTGGTCCTGGGGCTTTACCCATTTTCATAGATTTAATTGTGACAACCACCTCCCTCTAATAATAGGCAACTTGATAAGGGTCTTATGAGTGTCAGAGAGAATAAGGAGATTAATCTTCTTTAGAGATGCAGAAAAAGTCTTTTCTATAAAACTATTTTGTTTGGGGTCTTTTTATAAGTTAGAGAAAAAGGACTGAACTGCATCATTAATCCCCTACACATACTTTATAAATGTTTGGTATATGGGATTCTCACACCAGAGAAAACAGACATCCTTTTCCTAAACATAATCTTATGTGCCAGCAATTTACAATGTCTATTTCCTTTGGCCATGACTGGGCAGCTGGTATTTCCATATAAAGCTGCGCTATTGATCTCTGAGCTGTACTGAG
The DNA here is from genome assembly GCF_019279795.1 of Protopterus annectens. Lineage (NCBI taxonomy): Eukaryota > Metazoa > Chordata > Ceratodontiformes > Protopteridae > Protopterus > Protopterus annectens. The sequence continues at coordinate 1,613,005,029 of NC_056741.1, forward strand.
ACTTTTGTGCAAAGTTTTAAATATTATAAGAGACACTGAGTTACAGAAGAACGTCAGCCTACATTCCTCCCATGCTGTATAACTTGACCTTCTAAATCAGAAATAATATTCTTAACAGATCCCAATACTGAACTTTTAGCCCAAGAACATATGCTGCATAGCTGCAATTTAAGCAAATTCCAACACACTATAACCGGCATACATGTAGGGAGAGATTGAGAAATAAATTTCCTCATAGCAGCTTGAATCTGAGTTTTGATCATATGGTCCTGAAAAATGAATGGGTCTATTATTCATCTACCTTTCTGGGGTAAGGGGTGGCAAGGGAGCTTTTTAAGCAAAACAAGGGTATTCGCCTCGTGATCAGTGTTGGAGATGTTATGATATTGGAATCTATAGCAAAGCTAACTGTCTTGCTGAAATAAAGAAATAATCTATATGACTGCTGGATGCTCCCAGTGGTGATCTATATGTGAATGAACTCTCTCCTGGGTTCATCACACTCCAAATATCCACCAACCCCATCCCTTGGATTGCTTTGTGAATCATCCTTTGAGCTCTAACATGGGACTCAGTTTTAGGTGTAGTTGTATCACATATCAGCTTCATCACCATATTAAAATCTCCTGCCAACATTATCTTATCAGAGTCACCCTGCCCCCTCCACATATTTCTACCATAGCAAATAGTTATGCAAAAACAATAGGTCATCTCTGTTAGGACAATACACTGAGCCCAGCATCCAGGTTACCACCACTGATGTAAACATTCCCAATAGCCACCTCCCCTACTTATCTGAAACTTTTTGCTGCAGATTCCATCCTAAAGAGGGGTCAACCCCAATAAACACACTTGCTTTGGATGTAGAGTGTGGACTGTAAAACAGTTTTCCATTCCAGAGTGAGTATAAAACTCTGCAATTATACTTAATCACCTTATATTCCTATGCAAAAAAATATATATCACACTTATATTTCCACGGCCATTGCCTAATTATGGTATGCTTCCAAGCAGAAAAAAGACCTCTAGCATTTAAGGTATGCACGCATAATTTCATATGATGTATACACAAATCCTATTAAAAGATAACTATTCATCAAAAAACACTTATGTTACTAAAAGACTATTAAAAGTTAACACTCTTCCCTGACACCAAGATCTAAAACCTGCAAGGGAAAAGAGAGCTGCGGAATATCCAGTCACTATGTATTGTCAGTGCCTGTTGTGTTCATTACCCACACAGGTAAACAATAGCCTAAGTAATAGTCATGATCCCACTAAAGAAAATAACATGATAAAACTGCTTACCAATATCACCCACCAAGTTCCATGAGCGGTGTAACTGGGTGCATTAATTTTAAAGGTCACTTTTTTAGATTTAGTATTGGTAGAGCCTTTGGCTCCATTAACTTTTCCAACATTGATTTGAGGCCCACTGATGAAGTAGATATCTTATTCAATCCTGCAACAGTTGATTTATTTAGTCCATCCACAGTGACCCTTTGCAATATCGGGAGAGAATTACTCCCTCAATAGAGCCGGGGCTAACTCTTCAGCCATCTCATTAATGCCTGTAAATAAGTGCCTGATCACCAGTTTCCCATTGTGAGCAAATGATCACTCTGTCACTTCATGGCAGGAGATACTTCCCTATGCTCTCTAATTTGGGAAATGGTTGCATAATTCCCAGGACCGATCAGCGGCTTTACCCTTCTGGGTGGAGGAGAGGAATACTTCTCCAAATCAGCAGCAGTGTCCATACTCTGCTGAAACATCTCATAAGTCACAGTGGATTTAATCAGATGGGCTTGCAGGAACTGCATCACTTCCTCTGCACACTGAAAACTCTTTGGTTATGACACTTAAGTTTAAGCATTGCTGGATAGTGTATTGTAGAAGTCATATACCTCTGCAATGGCTGTCTTAGGTTTCTGAGTTTTAGAAGAGAATTACTGATATAATGAAACCTTCTGCCCAAAGACAATAAAGGAGTTCCCTTCTCTTGCCATTTTTCATAAAATACATTTTTCTGCTTCATTAAATAAATGAAAAATAACTTGACTTGGTGGACCAGCAATCATGGAGGTTGCACGGAGAGCATGATATACTCATTCTATAGTTATAAGAGGTGAAGGCATCAAATGTAAAGCTTCAGATAGATGCTTTTCCAAAAAACAGCACATAACATCTTTCTCCTTACCTGCTTTTAGGCCTACAAGCCTCAAAGTGTTACACCTACTGCGATCTTCCAAAGAAACTAATCTTTTCTTAAGCTGCTGCAATTCTTGATTATGCTGGGTGGGTGATGGATGATAGTCACAGTGTCTTTTTGCTGAATAGAAACATGCAGGCTGATTGCTGAATCAAGATTGGGAGGATGGCCTAATGGTTACAGTGTTTGCTTTGCAAACACAAGGTGCAGTGTTTGAGTCTCACAAGAGATAATTGGCTAGGCTTAAAATGGCTCGCAAGGGTAGTTAGCTTAGTACTAATCTATGAACCTAAGAAAAGAAGTCTCGATGATATACACATTCAATGCCTCTTGAATGTGCTCTTTTTCTTTTTTATTGTATGGGCAAGAATCTGCATGACCAATTCAGGTAGTGCATCTAGCTTGGCCATGAGAACCATAGTGGCAGTTTCAGAAATGAGAACAGCCTGCAGGTGGATAGGTGCCTACTGTGGGGTTTGCAACAATGCTGCCAAGACCATATGATAATCTGTTTTGTATCAACTGATAAGGAATAACAGTGCCCATTTTGCAGTCATCAGCAAACATAGTCATCCACACTTCTGGGATACTGGCTTGAATGTTGGCAAAATAAATATCAAATAGAAGAGGGTCCAGAAATGATCTGAACGACACCCCACTCATTACATTCAGTGAGGGAACTGGCAACTTTCACAATTTAGAATCTGTTGCATAATCAATTTGAAATTCACTGGACAATGTAAGATTTTGCAGTAAGCTTGTCAAATTTTCCAGTTTACCAGAATGCAGGATAGTGTCAAAAGCCTTGGCCAGGTCAAGATAAGCAGTGTGCAGAGAATAACCACAGTCCAAAACCCCTGCAACCTTTTCAAAGATGCTTATCAGTGTTCAATAGACAGGATCTGATCTTCAGAAAACCATACTGATTGAGATACAGATTAGTTAGGTTGCCTATGTCTGCAGAAATTAGTTCTACTAATGATACATTTCATAGCTTTGCATATAAGGCTGGAGGGGGTAATGGGGCTATAATTAGCTTGTGTAGAGGAGTCACAGTGGTTGTTCTCCAGACATTGGGAACAAAGCCTGTAAATAGGCTGAACCTGAACAGTTTGAGCAGAGGCTCAAATAATGCTTATATGGCAGTAATGAGAATTCAACCTGGTATATTATCTGGTCCCAAGGAAACCAAACATAAAAATAATTCAAAGCAAGATCACAAACAACAAATAAGGTATGAAAAAATCAGCCCACACCTCTTTACAAAACTAACAAATATAAAACTGACTTGCACTCACAATTGGCCATACTTATAACATTAAGGCATGTCAGCACCTTAAGTAAGATTCAAAAGTCTCCTAGATATGCTGACAGGAAAACCTTGACTAATTTGTCAACCTTCAACCTCCAGCACTCTGGTCAAGCCTCTCATGTAGGTACTATCTTCTGTATCCATCTCTGTAGAATGTACTGCATGCTAGTCTACATACATGAAAGTATTCAGCTGTCCTGTCTCATGGTATGTATGTAGAAAGATAATGTAATTAAAAACAAATTCTTTAGCAATTCCACACTCCAAATGAAATGAAGAAATCAGCACAGTCAGTTTAAGGTGCTCTAACAGTCTACAGCTAGAAAACTAGATCATTCACAGTTTGCTAAGTGAAGCTCAACAATGTTAGTTTCCCAAAATGTCTGATTTACAGTCTAACACTGAACAGTGAACTCAGTTACTCATTTACCAAACTAAACTAGCTGTCCCAACTTTAAATTAATTCTTACAGATTACAGTCCAAAGACGTAGTGCCTTTAGAGGCTAAGGTCTTGTTTTCCAAAAAGCTCTATATAAAACAATATTAAGGCTTACAAGCAGATGCTGGGCAGCAAACCCTGTGATCTCATTTACGAGTGTCAAATCTGAAGGAATATCAGTAAAAGAGAGAAAGAGAGAAAAAAAAAGACAATTCTAGGAACATAAGCATTCCCTAAGGAGTAATCATTGTACATTCTGGTACTCCAAGTTTAATCAGCTTCTTATTGGCTACAGGGAAAGTATCTTCAGAAGTTAAAAACTGATGTGTACCATTTTCACATCATCCTCTGTTTGCAGGCATAGCTGTCTCTTATGGATGCAGTCTAATGGTTAAAAATAAGCTCACTTTCCCATGAACACTGAACAAGTTACCCAAGCCAAGGATTCTGATAAAAGAAGGTGCCCTAGAAGCCTGAGAAAAAGCTGTAATATACAAAACCATCTTCAGCAAAAATATATTCCCATTACTCAGACAAGCTCCTCGTGGTCCTGCAGAGTGGTCCTAGCTACAGAGAACTCAGAAAAGTGACTACTTTCTGGATTTAAGTATCTTTGCTGTTTTTTTACTTGAAATGCCTTCTCTAGCGTACCCTAAACAAGCTTAAACTGACTTTTAGCTGTTTGCTGCATTATTTAATATCTGCACTTAAAGTTACATTTTAGTTGAATTTGATCGAAGGTTTGCTTGTTTGTTTGTTTAATTTAACTGTTGAGGCTGCCCACTAAAGTGTGCTAGCCTGTGTAACTGATTTATTACTGTTTCTGCATTTTCTGTGTGTTTTCTATCTAAAAACAAAAAAAACAAAAAAATAATCCTTGTTTTCCCGCCTTTGCTCGACTAGTTTAGACCAGTTTACAGGCTTTGCTGTATTCTGGGCTGTGGTGTAGTTTCTGTGTTGTCCATTACCTTACTTGGATAGAAGGAAGTTTCTTTGCTCACCAGTGGGAGTGGGGAGCCTTCAGCAGCCTACCTGTCCCTGTAGGAAGTGACCTCAGCACAAGAGCTGTAGTAATTGGTTGTTTTGGACCATTTCTAGCTCTTTTGAAGTTCCCTGTTTAAAATCCACCTCTGGGTGTTTTTTTCTGGCTATACTACTCAGACAAGCTCCTTCTGGTCCTGCAGAGTGGTCCTAGCTACAGAGAACTCAGAAAAGCAACTACTTTCTGGATTTAAGTATCTTTACTTTTTTTACTTGAAATACCTTCTCTAGCTGACCCTAAACAAGCTTAAACTGTTTTTTAGCTGTTAGCTGCATTATTTAATATCTGCACTCAAAGTTACATTTTAGTCTAATTTGATCGAAAGTTTGCTTGTTTTTTGTTTAATTTAACTGTTGAGGCTGCCCACTAAAGTGTGCTAGCCTGTGTAACTGATTTATTACTGTTTCTGCATTTTCTGTGTGTTTTCAATCTAAAGACAAAAAAAAACCAAAAAAATAATCCTTGTTTTCCCGCCTCTCCTCGACTAGTTTAGAGCTGTTTACAGGCTTTGCTATGTTCTGGGCTGTGGTGTAGTTCCTGTGTTGTCCATTACCTTACTTGGATAGAAGGACGTTTCTTTGCTCATCAGTGGGAGTGGGGAGCCTTGAGCAGCCTACCTGTCCCTGTAGGAAGTGACCTCAGCACAAGAGCTGTAGTAATTGGTTGTTTTGGACCATTTCTAGCTCTTTTGAAGTTCCCTGTTTAAAATCCATCTCTGGGTGTTTTTTTCTGGCTATACTACTCAGACAAGCTCCTCGTAGTCCTGCAGAGTGGTCCTAGCTACAGAGAACTCAGAAAAGTGACTACTTTCTGGATTTAAGTATCTTTGCTGTTTTTTTACTTGAAATACCTTCTCTAGCTTACCCTAAACAAACGTAAACTGTTTTTTTTAGCTGTTTGCTGCATTATTTAATATCTGCACTTAAAGTTACATTTTATTCGAATTTGATTGAAAGTTTGCTTGTTTGTTTGTTTAATTTAACAGTTGAGGCTGCCCACTAAAGTGTGCTAGCCTGTGTAACTGATTTATTACTGTTTCTGCATTTTCTGTGTGTTTTCTATCTAAAAACAAAAAAAACAAAAAAATAATCCTTGTTTTCCTGCCTCTCCTCGACTAGTTTAGACCAGTTTACAGGCTTTGCTGTATTCTGGGTTGTGGTGTATTTCCTGTGTTGTCCATTACCTTACTTGGATAGAAGGAAGTTTCTTTGCTCACCAGTGGGAGTGGGGAGCCTTGAGCAGCCTACCTGTCCCTGTGACCTCAGCACAAGAGCTGTAGTAATTGGTTATTTTGGACCATTTCTTGCTCTTTTGAAGTTCCCTGTTTAAAATCTACGTTTGCGCGGCTTTGAGCGATTGTGCGCATAGAGCAGCGCTGGTTAAACAAGGTTAAACTTATTCTGGCTCCGCCAAGTCTGCGCTTCAAATTTTCCCTTAAGGAAGCTCTACTCTTAGTATAATCAGACTACTCGCTATATTATAAGCCTAGCACTTTTTCTCAAAACTTCTCTACTAAGTAAGCACTCTCATACTAAGTAAGCACTACATCCACCTACCAACCCTTGTGAATTCCACTTCCCTTAAAGGCACAGCACTTCTTTATACTGTTCTAGCATGTCGAGTGGTAGATTACTGGCGTCCTCTCCAGTTCAGCTGGTTAATCTGGGTATCTTGAGACAATGCTACAATTGTCTCATGTACACAGACAACCCTCTCCTCCTCCCAACAAACACAAATACATGTGAGAGATGCAACTATATAGCCAAACTGGAGGCTGAACTCTCTCAACTCAGGGCTGGCATGACCAGACAGGAGGAGATGGTAACCACACACACAACAAACCCAGTCCTACATAGACCTACCACAACTGCAAACCAAACACATAAAAACACAAAGACATACTCGGAGGCTCTAATAAAAACTTACCAAAACAACAGAGGCTCCCAAAGCAGACATCCAAAAATCCACCACCTCAAAACAAAACACATGCAACACATACTTCAATAAATCAGTGTGTCAATCAATCACAGCCCTTAAGGCCAAACACCATGCCTGATGCACTAGTAATAGGTGACTCTATAGTCAGACACACTGATGTCCCGCTTACCAGGCTGAACAAGGAGAGGGTGACTGTGAGCTGCCTATCGGGAGCTAGGATCCGCCACATAACACATGCACTCAGGTCACTCCAAAGCAAGTACAAATATGACTCCATCATTGTCCATGCTGGCGTGAATGACCTGAGACATACTTCCCTGCACTACATGAAAAGAGACATAGAGAAGCTCTCTGATTATGTAGCCCAGGCTGGTATGACCCTGACCCTGAGCAGCATCTTGCCCTCACCAAGAATGATGCCGCAATACAAAGACAAGATGATCAGCTTTAATAATTGGCTCAAGTACTGGTGTCATTCTAAGGGGATCCAATGTCTGTCTGCCTGGGATAACATGTTGGACAAGCCATGCTGCTTTGCAAGGGACGGCTTGAACCTGTCACCACTGGGCTTCCGGATATTGGCTAAGGCTCTTGCCACCCCCATAGTGCCTTTTTTAGGCAAGGCTCAAAAGACAAACCCATCTCCTTAGAAAACAAAAATGGAAAAAAACTAAGGGTAATGCTGCACAATGCCAGAAGTCTAAATCTCAAGATGCAGGCACTCGATGCACTCCTCAGTATGGAGAACATCGACATCTGTGCAGTAACTGAAACCTGGTTCAAGGCTCCTGAGAGCACCCCAGCACTACCAGGCTATACTTCGTATCATGCTTTTCGTCCCCAAAACCCTAGCCGAACCACAAAGGGAGGGGGAGTGCCCATATTCATCAAGGACACCCACACCTCCAGGTTAGTAGCAACACATGAAGCATCGGAGAACATACAGGTGCAACTAACCATAGGCAAAACTGCTATACAACTGTTAGCATGTTACAGACCACCCTCCCAATCTCAGGAACCCCACTCAGCCTTCCTGAAGACATTGGAGGATATGAATGTATCACAAAATACCATCATACTGGGAGACTTCAACTAGCCTAACATAGATTGGGTACATTATTCTAGCCCTAACACCCTAGCCCAAAGGTTCCTGGAATTCATAAATTTAAATGCACTGGAACAACTAGTCACCTCTCCCACTAGGGGAGATAATATACTAGACCTGATCATCACAAACATGGGGACAAAATACTCCACACCAGAGGTATACCCCTCACTAGTGAGATCTGACCACAAACTAATCACCCTGGATATACATATCCCACCTCCACCCCCAGCACAAAAGACAACAGTGAAAAACTTCTCAAAAGCAGACTTCACTCTTCTTAAGACTGAGATGGTATCCTTTAAGCCCACTGGGCCAGCGGATACCACATCCCACAATGCTGAATCCTTCACAAATGCTTTCTATGGACATCTCCAAGAATGCATGGATCATGCAATCCCAAATGAATCCAAGTCCCTCTCCACCAAAGGCAAGTGTCCTGTCTGGTGGACCTCAGCCATTAAAAAATTGTATAACAAAAGAAGGAAGCTACTGCACGACAGAGCAAAATCCCATAAAGGGAAGACATCTCTGATCAACACTAGCAGAAAACTACGTTCTCTCATAAAAACATCCAAGGCCAACTTTGAGAAAAAATTCGCTAAGGACACTAAAGATAACCACACAGCCTTCTTCAGCTATGTTAGAAACCTGGGTGGAAACCCTCAGATATGCTCAGAGTTAGTTCACAAGAACAAAAAATACACTGAACCCACAGATATTGCCAACATTCTGGCTGACAGGTTCAGTGCAAATTTCTCCCCTCCCTCACCCCCAAAAGAAGAAATACTTATCCCAGCTGAATGTAATCTCCCTGTCATCTCAGATGTCCAGGTGAGAGCCGCCCTCAGCAAAGCTAAAAACACAGCATCAATGGGACCTGACAGTATCCTGGGCTGCGTGCTACGTGAACTCCAAGAGGAGCTAATCCCGCACATAAAAATGCTATTTAACCTTAGCCTTACTACAGGATATGTACCTGAACACTGGCATACAGCAACAGTGGTCCCACTCCACAAAGTGGGTACCTCTACAGACCCTGGGAACTACCGCCCCATAAGCTTAACCAGCCTGGTCTGCAAAGCTATGGAAAGAATCATTATGGAACTCATAAATAGAGACATTGGGGACCTACAGACACTTGATCCCATCCAGTTCAGCTTTGTAAAGGGCAGATCCTGCCTTCTGAACCTGGTTGACTTTTTCGAAACAGTCACTAGAGCCATTGATGAGGGCAAAGCAGTCCATACAGCCTACCTGGACTTGGCTAAGGCCTTCGACACAATACCCCAATCAGGCATCATAGATAAGCTCAACAGCTTAAATGTAAACCCTTATGTCACTAGATGGGTTGCAAACTGGCTAAAGGACAGAACCCATAAAGTCAAAATCGCTGGAGCAATGTCAGACTCAAAGCCAGTCACAAGTGGTGTCCCACAGGGATCTGTCCTGGGACCCCCCTTGTTCGTCATTTATTTCTCAGATGTTAAAGCAAACATGGGAGGGTTGTGGCTGACAAAGTTCGCAGATGACTGCAAGCTAGGTGCCATAGTCGATACACCAGCGGACACATACATCCTACAAAAAGGCCCCACAGAAACGGACAACTGGTGCTGGAGTCATGGCCTTAAAATAAATGCCAAAAAATGTATAGTCATCCCCTTTGGGAAAAACAAAGTGCCCACAAATTATCACATAGACAGCAACCCACTGAGTATGGAAAAAGTAATCAGAGACCTAGGGACCCAAGGAGACAGCGACCTCTCATTTGACACCCACGTTGCCAAAGTGGTTAGAAAGACATTCTACCTTGCACACCTTATCATGAAGGGATTCACATCCAGATCCAAGGATGTCATTGTACCCCTATACTCCTCCCTCATCAGACCTATGATTGAGTACAATGCCCTATTTCGTATGTACCTCACCCGGCATTTGCAACAGCTGGAGAGACCACAAAAGTACCTCACCAAGAGGATCAATGGTCTCCAAGATATGTCTTATTCTGCCAGACTAAAGAAACTCCAGCTCTATTCAGTAGCATGCCGCCTGCTCAGAGGTGATCTGTGCCTGACGTACAAGACCATGTCCAATCAGGAACTGATGGACATGCTCCACCTCAAAAAATCCAAATCCATTAGAACCACGAGAGCTAAAGACTTAAACCTTTGCACAAGTATGAATAGGACATGCTGGAGGGATAGATTCATAACCCAGAGGCTTCCCATGCTCTGGAACAAGATCCCAGTTCATGTTAGGCAGAGCCCCACACTGACTCTCTTCAAGAGAAATCTTAATGAGTGGATGGGAGATCGTAAGTTTACCCCAGGGGTCACCTCTGTGTCACTACTAGACAGGGGCACAGTAAACTAATTCTATTATATAAGGGGACCTTCACTGTGTCACTACTAGACAGAGGCACAGTATTCTAAATCTATTCTGTGCATTTTTCTACCATTTCATGGGGTGGCGCACATCACTATGGCTAGGCTTACAAATGCCCCAGGGCAGATAGCCTAGTACTAAACTATGAAACTATGATAAATATAGCTTAACCTGGAAGCTGCATGTTTAAAAGTACATGTTGATAGCTCACAACCTGCGAACATAATATTAGTCAAATGTAATTTGTTTCCAGTACTCTCTTTACAGACCAGTGTCTGCCCTTTAGGTTTACATACCTGTTAAGTTATAAAATATAAGCAAACAAATATATATATATATATATATATATATATATATATATATATATATATGTATAAACCTGTCAGAAAATACACCATGCAGTACAACATGACTAGCTCAAGTACAAACTGCTTCATACAGTTCATAACCCCAGACACCGTACCTTTAGAGGTTAGGTAATGAAGCACCATCAGTTTCCCAAAATACTGTGCACAGAACAAGGTCTGCCTCTTCAGTTTTCAGTGTGATATTAAACATTGAATGCATTCACCCAGGAGCACAGATTAAGTATCTCTCCCCAGCAAGATGTCAGCAAAAATAAACACTTTTAACCAATATGCTTTCCCAAAGGAATGAATACAGTACAAATTGCTCCAAGTTCAAACTACATCTTGTAACTTACAGGCAATAGGCCCAGCATTTTCTGAGATTAAGAACAGAAGTGCAGTGTAAAGTTTCCCAACATACACCACTGAGAACAACATCTGACCCTCAAGCTTACATTATAAAAAACAGGACCTGAACAGAAGTTTGGCATAGTAAATCACAGATAAGTATACCAGACTGTATTAAACAAAAGAAGAAAAGAAACTGCAAAGTAAAAAAAAAAAGAAAGCAAAGGAAAGAAATAACATTTATATCATTATCCAGACTGATCTGAAATAATGCAAGTCAAAGAAACACAATAAATGTATATTAACAAAATAATTTAATAAAGCAAGGGCACCTACTTCTCGAGTCCCAAGTATGTAAATCCATTCCATCTGATATTGATTATAATAAATGAGCTGTAGAACTTTTTTTTGCAGGACTGCAACCTCTTGCTAGCCCAGTCTCCATATCCCCAATTGCTAAATATACCAAATGGTATAGTAAATGTTTGGTTTTATATCTAAAACAAGTTCAAGCAGTAGCCCCTTTCAAAATAATTTATGATTCCCTTGCTTATTTTTGTTTCTGTTTACTGCCTGACTAAAGTTGCTAGTTTAGAGTGTGTTAAGATCTTTTCATAACAACATTTTTAAAGGCTCCATTCAGATATTTAAACAGTATGGAAGTTCATACCCTGCAAGCTTAATTTATCATAACCATTACATTTATTATCAGTTTTATTATATCAACTATCATGTGCTGTCTTCAGAATTATTATTCTTTGTAATTTGCTTATATTTTTGGAAGTTCAGTTTTCATTACACTAATATGTGATACTATACATTTTGATTTAAAAAACTGTGAAAGAGCATATAGTGTTCTATGCTAGTAGAGAGCCATGCTGGGCGAGAGGAAGGGAAGAATGGAAAGAAAAGTGCACAAACGCTAGAACAGACAAAAAAGGGCTGGGACTTTGAGGAAAAACAAGTGAATTTTGGTGATGGTGGCTTTATTGCCAAGTAAATTAAGAGCATTGACAATAGAGCCAAGGTTACAGTGAAAATAGTGTTGAGGTTTTAGATTTAGTAAAATGTGAAGATGCAATCTATGACCATAGGGGACAGGGGATGAATGCTGTACTGCGGGAGGGCATCAACTACCTGTAAAGAAGATGGCAGTGGGATTCCAGAAAGAATGAGGCATGAAAACATTGAAAGAAATAGCCTGCATGCTGAGGAAGGATAGTATTATGGAGAATAATGTCTGTAGGAAGCAGTAGACACAGAAAAAGGCCTTTCAAATTGTGGAAAGATGGAGACAGACCTGTTAAAGAGATCATAACTATACACGAAATGAGACCTGTCTTAGCCTAGATGGGCCTGCACTGCACAGAACTGAGCTAGAAGAGCAGGGCATTGTGAATGTGCCCTAAATTAGGATGAAAGTGGTAGCACACAATAAGGAAGCGTTCTCAATTAATACATAGATGGAAACCATGGATGCAACATAATAAAGAACAAAGAGTGTTCATTTGGAATAAAGCTAGATAGTATTACTAAACAATGCAGACAGGATGGGATGAAGATTTTCAGCAGACTAGGAAAAATGGACTCGCTCAAGAGAAGATGAAAATGGTGATGTGTGAATATAGCAAGTTCAGGAAACAAGTGAAAACGAAAATAAGTCTGTCAGTTTACAAAATGAGAGGCATCGAATGTGTAGTCAAAATGGAGAGGAGCATAACCCTTGTCAGATCCTAGGCCTAGCACCACTGAGTTCTTATTCACTAATACAGTGTACTGGCCCACAGACAAATCAATGGAGGGAATGAGAGAATGTGAAAAGAAAAAGGGCATATGACAGGAGGAAGAAGGCTATATTCATGGGGGACCTGAACCTGCTAGCATCAGCCTGGGAGATTCCAAGTTGTAGCGACAAGAAGGACTAAAGGAAGACTAAGATCATGAACAATAAATGAGCTCCCCACCCCTAAACTTGTATATACCAACCCTGACTTCACCCTGCCTTGGAGGAAAAGGGAATATTCTGCAAAATGACCATCTCATACTTGGTATATGTAAGTCTGTATTTTCGATCATTCAGTCTTCATATTTTCACACTCTTATTCACTGCCTTTACAATAACACTGCAATTTTATACTGTATAATCTAAATGCCAATTATTTAAAAGATTTCAGCTACCACTACTATTATTATCTTATGGACTGTAGTTGTGTCATAATAGTATAAAACATTTTAATAATACCACCTTGTAATTTGTGAAAAAAAGTAATTTTATTTTTTTCAACCAAGCACTGCACTACCCCAGTAAATTAAATAAATAAGTATATGCATATATAAATGCAGAAGTTGCCTCTGAAAAAATATTTCAAAATGTACTTGGATTTATCATTAACGCATGTCATAATATTATACAAGATATCTGCAAAAAGTCTGTACTGATACAATTTAAACTGTTAGTCATAATGTCAGGTACATTTTGAATATACTTCCTTATCTGCGCCCCTCCCCATTTATTTTCTCTTTTACCTCCCCCCCATACCTAAGCGTAGAGAATGCACAACCTATATATTATCATCCTTATTGGAGAATGAATGTTTTCCATTAGGGTGTTAGCATACAGGTAATGTCCACTGAAAACTAACTCTGCCAGTTCTTGGCAGCATATTATTCTGCCATGAAATGGACATTTTTTTACTCTTACTAAACTGTGCTTTGCTGTTTAGCAATCACAAAATGAAAAGGTAAATTAAGTAAAATAAAAATAAATGTGTGTGTATGTGTGTGGGTGTGCATGCGTGTGTGTGCATGTGTGTGTTTGTGTGCATGTGCATGTGTATCTGGCTATGTGCTTGCATGAGAGTGAGAAAGAGTGACTGACTGAGAGGTAGACAGTGTTGATTGCACCAATCAGTGCATTAGCATGGATACTTAGAAAAATAACAGGTTATGCAACTCAATCTCTTGCACTGACTTTATTCCGTAATGATTTGCCAGAAAAATCAAAGGACAGCATTGTGCAGCACAATTAGAGACAGTAAAGTGGGAGGAGTTGATACGTTTTGCATTCTTATTTTTTTCTTCATTCATTTGCTTAGAAGAAACATGAAGTGTTCACTCAACAAAATGGATGTTAATTGCAGGATGTATGTGTTTCTATCACGTGGGTGTGTGTGTGTGTGTGTGTGTGTGTGTCTGTGTGTGTGTGTGTGTGTGTGTGTGTGTGTGTGTGTGTGTGTGTGTGTGTGTGTATCTGCGTATGTGGACAATAAATACAAAACTTATATTTTGGATAAAGTACTTCCTCCAACAACAATTACATATACCACATCAAGTTTGAAACATTTTTACATAAAAGTATGTACAGTAATGCAAAATATAAATAAATAAATATAAAAGAATTTAACAGATAGCCCATTGTCTAAGCCCTATAATACTCTTCAGAATATGTGTTGCGCATTCATTCCTACCCAATAACCTAACTGCCCCATTCATTTTCTATCTGGTGAGACTTGGGTTTCTGGTACAGAGGGATTGCCTACCTACCCTTCTCACAGGTGGCCAGTAGACTCACAACTGCTGTTTGGTAGGAGATAGAGGGTGATTGCATTCTCCCATGCATGCCTTCCTCTTTCTCCAATTCTACTGTGGCGAACTCCCCACTGACTGCTTGAGGCATCAAGGCCATTAGACAGGGATATGCAATTGTGCCATCAGTATTGCAAGTACAGGAACTTCCCTTGCCTAAGGACAAGCAAGTCAGCAAGATTTTCTCAAGCACATTTTCTCCTACCTTACCCTATAAGACCAAAATAGATAACCAACCACATGATATGGTGCACTCAGGGCTTTGGACTTCTGTGCCACTGGGCCAAGCTCTTTCTTGTGTTATTAAATTATTCCAACATGACATTTGCTTCTGGGTATAATGTGCTATTCACTGTGTGTCGCAAAAGCCATTGAATTTCTGGCTATTAAAGGGGTTGGAGCATTATCTGGTTTTATAATTTCTTGTATTCCAAACAAAAATCTCATCAAAGACTGGGATTCCCATAGTACCTCAGACTGATGTTACAGGTTGCAAAAGTGGGTATCTTGATTGCTCATCTATCATTATTAGAAATAATATAAAAATGTATTGCTGACATTCATCTGACCTGCTTTCAGTAACTAAGACTTTTAGACACACAGTTATGCTTTGCCGGCTGTTTTTATGGCACAGTTAATAGTGTAGAGGAAGGCAAACAAACTCCAAAAGCAATACAACAAAATTGGAACCCAGGCCTTGGAAGAATACAGAGTTTATTAAAATAAAGACAAGTGCTTTTGTCTCAAAGAGCAATACAAATGAGATCTGACTATCCTATCCTGTTCAGTTTTCTGTTTCCAGTTATTCATTCAATCACATTGGAAGCTGAATTACCCCAAAACTTTCTCTTTTGGCACTGGGAGAGGTCATAGATCTCTTTCCAATTCTTCCTTAAGAAAAGAGACATCATCTAAAAGATCAGTAGTTGTTAAATTTATTTCCAGTCATGGCTTAGTATTGAAAACTGCCTGGGCAAACACTCCAGTCAACTCCACAGTACATCACAAACCAAGATAGGATTGTTTAGACTTAATCTAACAATTGAACAGGATAGGATATTCAGATCTGAAGAAGTCTCATTTGTATTGTTCTTCGAGACAAGCAAACTTCATATTCTCCCAAGGCCTGGGTTCCAGTTTCATTGTATTGCTTTTACAGTTAATAGTGTATTATTATATTTTTCTATTATGTTACTTTTGTTTTTGAGCAAATCTTCTTCCTAACAATTTCTTTTTATTTTTCTGTAGTATTTAAGCTATTTCTCTTTAACTTTTCTGCAATTCTTTTGGAAATATGACTTGTGCTTTTTTAAATAATTACCATTGTCTACTGCAATCATCGTATGCTTTTACTTTAATCTCAGCATTTGGGTTTTGTTTTTCATATGCAATATATTAGTCACACAAAACTCTTTCTTATCATAGCACTGTAATTCTTTTTTCTGCTGTCGCTTTCAAAGACTGTTGTGACTGCAT
Organism: Protopterus annectens; assembly: GCF_019279795.1. Taxonomy (NCBI): domain Eukaryota; kingdom Metazoa; phylum Chordata; order Ceratodontiformes; family Protopteridae; genus Protopterus; species Protopterus annectens. The sequence continues at coordinate 1,613,021,219 of NC_056741.1, forward strand.
ACTCAGCTATGATGTTTGCATAGTCCTCTGCTGTTAGTCTTCTGCCTTGTGACTAATGCATGTCTTGACATTTAGACAGCAGTGCTTTCCTTTCCTTTTTACTTTGTCCTAATCAGTTTATATGCTAAGCAGTCACTTTCACTCAAGTCTGTTAAAGATAGCTTCCAATTATTTGTAGTCAACAATTAATATGCATTCCTTACTAAACAAATGCATATGAAAATGATCACAGTCATCTACTGTTATCAAGACCTCCTTCTCTGTTTTTTGGTACTTTCCATCTGCATATGATTATGACATGATGGAAAAATCTTTCTATTTGTTTATCATCCTGCATTTGACTCAGCATAGCTCAAATTCTACTGAACTGACATTTTTTTCTAGTACTGTTCTGTCCTAGGGATCAAAGTATAATATCACTGTCTCTGACCTTAAAACTTATGTTCAGGTTTTTTTCTTGTTTCTCACAGCATTCAAATGTTACATACATCTTGGTCTAAAATCTTTGATAATCACTGTGCTGTGATTTACTCTGTCAGACAGATGAATTACTTCTTTGGCATTTGTCAGTGGTGACATGTAATTTATGCCTTTTAAATAGTATACAAATGGCATGTCTTTGAAAATAAGAAACAGTTCACACCATTTATTGCTCAGAGATATTCCACATTTTTCTAATCTATTGTGTACTGTTTCTAATGCACCCTCTTTTCTCCTTTGTGTTATCCCATAAACACTTAGGCCATCACTATGTTTCCTTATATTCCTTGTTTTTTGAATGACTTGCATTATTATGTGTTGGAATATTCTCATGAGACAAAATATGGATAAAATATTTTTAATACACTCTTGTGCAGGTGGAATTTAAGCTGAAGATGATGCTACTTGATCTGAAATCCAGTCCACTAAACCCTTTTGGTTTATAGATCTCACTACAGATATCATTTATTGCTGAGTTCAGATTGTGTTTCCTCTTGTATAGCCCTTTGTTACTTCCATATCAGTACAATCTCCTTACTTTATTCTAGTATTAGAAGAAAATATAAGTTAAGGTGGACTTATAATGTTGAAAGAGATGCCGTGTGTATAGCCTGACACCTTTTTAATTATGTCCATTTCATTTGGTTTGTCTATCACTTCATCCACTTGTCTTCTTTCATGTATAGACAGTCACATTGGTCAGACTACAGGTTAGTATGTTAAAGTGCATATGTAAATTGGGTTCCCCTTCAGAAGCCTGAATGATCATAAGCTCGAAATTCATAAGCCTGAGACCAACAGCCTGAAAACTCAAAAGCCTGAAACCCAATAGCCTGAAAACACACAAAATACACATAACTGACTTTAATGCGGCTTCACTATTCTTAGCGCTGTGGTGGAAAGTTACGGGTTGGGTTCAGGTAAGTGTGCAATTGTTTTTACGTTAGGGTTAGGGGCGGGTTAAGTGAGTTAAGGTTAGGGCGCAGGTTAGGCGTGTGTGCGATAGTGACAGACCTTAGGGTTAGGGTTTGGGTTAAGGTAAGTGGGTAGATAGTAGTGTCTTTGTACTGGCATATTAGCATTATTTCTATTCTGTGTGTTTTCAGACTTTTGAGTTTCAGGCTTTTGAGTTTTCAGGCTTTTGGTTTCAGGCTTATGAATTTTGAGCTTATGATCATTCAGGCTTCTGAAGGGGAACCGTAAATAGACATGTTAAATCTTTATCTTTTTATGCCCTTGTACAAGATACCATACTTATTTAACAAGTTAAGTGTATTCATTTTATACAGCTGCATATTTTACTTTGTATTTTGATTACTTTTAGTGAGTTTGCTATGGGATTGGACCTAGTCTGTCCTAGTATATTGTCATGGCATTGTCCTTGTCATATCTCTCTGCTTCTGCTTCAAAGCAAACTTTTATAACCAGAGGCAATACTGACTTTGATGGGCATATGTTTATAGTAGCTTTCTACAGCTTTGGCTGTAGACTCAGTGGTTTGTATACGTCAGTTATTGTGTTAACAAACGCACCAGTTTATTAACTTCATTTCATGTTAATTATCTTTACTGTTGTTAATATTCTTGTATTTATTTCACTATTATTTATAATGCATGCATTTGTGTTCAACTGGCTGACTGTCACTGCTTTATGTCACACTTGACTTTCCTCTTATTCTTTTTTATGAGAATGCCTGTACTGCCCTCTTTCACTTTTATACCCTTGTCTGTTATATTTCTTACTCCTAGATTATAGTAATTTACTTTCATTGGTAGTTTTTCATACTTTAGAAATGTGATTTAACTTTTTATACTTTATAAAGATTTCTCTGAATGGGGGTTGTCCTCCACTGCATGTTCAAAGTGACTTTCTTTATTTTTAGTTGACTTATGACTCACTTTGTATAATTTCTTCATTCTTTCAATTCCCTGATGATTCATTCATACTTTCTATTGAGAAATACTCTAGATTCGCATTTCTCAATTTTATTTTATTATTCTCGGGGGTTTAAATATCTGGTGTTTGCTATAATCTTGCAAAATCAAGGAATTTTATTGCACAAGTAGAATATTTGAATTATCTATATTTTTCTTTATCGAAAAGTAAAAATTCACATTTCCAAACTAGGGTCTTTAAATTTGCACACAGCATGTGTGTGTTCTCAGTTTTGATTTGCGCAGTACTTCTAAATATATGAATTTCAAGCTTTAGATTTTCCTTTGGTTGGAGATGTTTCTCTCACTTTTGATGCATATCAGCAAGTTCTCATAACGGTCTGCAACAGTCTCATATATCATCTCTTTCCATTTGAAATAAAATGCTTAATATCCCATTAACTATTTTGTTTAGAGCAGTGACATTATTAAATGTAGCCATCTACCTTCATCATAATCAAGCAACTTTGGTTTGTAAAAGGCATTTTCTTTAATACACTCTTTAGCTAATAGGGACTAGATGCTTTTTTCTGTTGTCTACCAGGTCTTCCTTAACCTATATCTCTTGCAACATTTTTGCAGAATGTTTATATTTTTGCCTCGCATTTTTGGTCTGCTACTCATAAAAATTGTGGTTTTCTGGCAAATCAATGAGGACTGAAGTCATTAAATAATGACATATATATGGATTTCAGACTTCATACCCTTCAAAGAATGCATGATAACACAAATCCTGTTATTATACGAATGTTTTAAGTTTATATTATAAGTATATAAAGTCTAGCCTTATTTCTGTTATATATTTAATATTATCAGATGTGATTATCCCTAAGTAAGTGATTTTGCCATCTTTCACAAAGTATTTATGTAATTCTTAGCTATTTTATTCTTAGCTATTTTATTCGCCCATTCACGCATGTATTTTGGAGGCCACTTGACCGCGGGGAGGACATGCGGACTCCACACAGAAGGCACTCCAGCTGAAAACTGAACAGGAGAACCTCTTGCTGTGAGGCAACAATGCTACCGCTGAACCACCGTGGCTGTTAAGTATAAATAATCAGTAAAGGCAGATTTTCTGACATTGTAACTAAGGAGTATGGCAGACACATTAAATACTAACAGTATATCTGAAGAATTTTTTGAATAGTATATTTATTGTTAACACTCTTGCATGAGGGGTAAGTTGGCTCCAGAATTCATTTGTTCCCTTTCACTGAACTCTCACCTAGAGGGTCATGAGAAATTTTATTGGAGAACCAGTCTTCAGATCTTTGAAATGGGGTTGATTTTACAAACTCCACCAAAATCCTTCTTAGAAAGTAAAAGAATCTGCAGATTGTAAAGGGAATACACCATATCTAGTAACCAATCCAGATGACAATGTCTTATGAAACAGCAATAGTAGCTACAGTAGCGCTGTTTCAGCCATGATACCTTAGAAATTATTGTGATCAGGTCACCAGTCATAACGACTTTATGTGTCTGTGTTCAACAAATTAATATCATGAAAATAATTTTCTGAAGCACATAAAAGTTTTAGCAACTTGATGGTTTTCTTTTGTAAAATGTGAATTTTGCTGTACATACATCATAACTGGTCTGTCTGATCGGTGTTTCCACTTTGCATTTTAATACTCATTTCTGCACTATATAATAGCTGTATCACTATGAGTTTCTTATTTATGCAGGGGAATTAACAACCGTTGTGTTATATGAACATCAATATTTTCGTGATGTGTATTAATTTTCTCATACTAATAAGAATATACTTTGTGTTATATAAATATGTTAATTCTGATATATTTTCCCAAGGAAATAAGACCAACATAAAAACACAGGCTTACTCTTGCAGATAAATGTACAATAACTTTCAAATATTTAATTGGATCAAAGCCTAACAATACCACAACCCCATAGTCTATGAACTTCAAACTAATGTATGCATACAACAGAAATAAATATATCCACCAGCTAACTCTATACTATAACTCCACTGTTGTAACAAATTCAAAGTAGTAGATATTTAGTTGCAAGAAAGGAATTAAAATGATTAGGCATTAAAGAGACAACTCACTCCAGGGCTGCCCCTAGTACTACTAATGGGCAGAGGCATCTCGTAAATGCTTTATATCCTGCATGGGCTACCTCAAATTATCTGTGGTTTGATCCCAGTTATTATCAATGGGATTATATATAATTATAGACCATGGGATGAGTAAGGGCAAACTAACATTAAACAAGATTATTTCAAGCACAAAAAAGGGAAATTGGTTTGGCCTAAAATGGCCCATACAGGCAACTAGCTTAGTCCTTATCTGTGAACCTATGTTGTCTTTATGCTGTAGCTGACTGACTACTGATGCAGATATTTTCCATAGGCTGCTGAAACCTTTCCAAAGCAGGACAACACGGGATGGGTGAGAGGTGACTTTATGGGTACAAATTAGAGAAGATCAGAAGATAAACTTTGCATGCCGCATTTTTTTGCTTTCTTTTTTGCTGTTTTTTCATTCCAGCTTTGTGGTAAGAAGTGCTTTTTGTTGTTTAATAAGTAACATTGTATAAATGAAAGCCCTTTAATGATACTATTTGTGGACCACTTGAATGTAATTCATTGGTATACAACATCTTGGAAGGGAACTGCACATACATGCATATACTAAACCATTAAAGGCAACAGACAAACAAGCTTTGGACAGTTGTCAGCAGCGTTGTCTAGAGAACAAAAAATCTTTAAAAAACTTGAAGGTTCCTCTGAACGAGAACTCTTAGGCTACTAAATTCAATCAGTACCTTCAAAACAGTTCTGAAACATTGAGTTACCCTTTCTTTCAGGAAGTCTGTTTGTTTTTCTCTATCTTAGTAGTCAAGGGCTACATGAACAGGAAAACAATCTGGCTTCCTCTAGGCATCTCCTTCCAGTTTTCTGTGTTATCTCATTTTCGAAGCTGTTGCTTTACACAATGATTGCCCCTCACAAACAAATTATATGCAGAGATTTTCCTCAGCCCTCATTTTATACATCATTAATTATGTTATAAATGTTCACTTACTAACACAGTGAATTACCCCCCACTCTTAGAGAAACACATTCAAATAAGATAGATGAAGATACATTCCATTTGAAGCAGTTACACCACATTTACTATAATACATGCACAAGGACAAAAATACATATATGCTATTACAATTCTGTTTGCTCTAAGACTGTGTATGACAATGAAATGACCTTGGTAAAGTGTTGTATTTGTATCAATTTCATTCAAATTTGATACGATTTGTGTATGTTGAGTCTATACCGTGTAACAAGTACGTAATGGCACTTGCTGATGTTTTGGTCTATATAATAATCTTTTGATGTACTAGCTAATCCCATGAATGTTTACTAAGTTGTTGTTGTTGTTGTTGTCTTTTTGGCTTTTCCCGGTTAGGGGTCGCCACAGCGGAACTCTGGTCCACTAATGATTGGTAGCTGAGTTTTACGTGCCGGGTTACCAGCCCTGACACACAACCTTCAACAAAAGTACACCCATTCACGCATGTCTCCATGCAGAAGATGCTCTAACTGAGAATCGAACCAGACAGCATCTTACTGCGAGGCGACAAAGCTACCGCAGCACCACCACCACCGCAGGTGAATGTTTACTAAGTGATGGTTTTATACTGTGCTTATCAAAAAGCCATGGTGGTGCAGCGGTAGCATTGTCGCCTCACAACAAGAGGTTCTCCCGTTCGATTCTTGGCTGGAGCGCCTTCTGTGTGGAGTCTGCATGTCCTCCCCGTAGTCGAGAGGCGTTCAAAAGACATGCGTGAATGGGCATGCCTTCATTGAAGTTTGGGCATTGGGCTGGCATCTCGGCACCAGAAAAATCGTCTGCCAATCATTAGCGGACCAAAGTTCCACTGTGGCGACCCCTAACCAGGGAAAGCTGAAGGAAAAACAAGTGTACTGTTATGTTATAGTTACTTGCTCTATACAGCTGTATATATACACTGTATTCATGTGGTTCTCTAGAAGACTACTTCCTGCTAATGTACTTTGATCTTACATTCATAATCTTTCTTACTATCCCTCTACTCTTATACTTTCCTCATATTTTTGTTTGCTCTGACTCATTGTGGTCCCCGCCCTATCTCTGTTTAGAATAAGTATTAACTTAATTGCTTTACTATACTATGACAGTTTAGTAGAGCTTATCTCTTTTCTTTCCTTTCCTTTCAGAGCCTGTTTTATTACATCTGACCTGAATACTGCAGGAGCTCTGCCAGAAGACCAACTCCCAAACTTCTTCACTGAGAATTTTGTCATTGTACAGTGTAAGCAAGTTTAACATGAAGAACCTTGCTGTGTATTAACTTTATCTAGTCAAATATTTGCCTGCCTTGTTCTGAAAAGTGGCTTTAACTGCCCTCCCAACCCCATTGGTCTCTTGACAAATAGATTTCACACTATATGCCAATTATTTAATCTCTTTAGCTGCCAGGTTTCTTCATTCAGGAAATTAAATAAAAAAAATTCTACTTTGTGCCTTTTTGCTAATTGCTTTGTACTGGCTATACACAGATTGTTCTCTATTGTAATTTGACATGAGGGTGGGAGCCTGCTATGCTCAGCTACACTTCACACCTATACTCTACCCCCAGTTCTGACCCAGCCCACTTACTCGACTATTATACTTTGCACATACACATTTCATTCCCTAACCCTCCCTAAACAACTGTTTCTTTTTACCTAATTCCCAACTGCTGCTTAATATTTCAACACCACTCCCAACTTCCTTTCTATCTCCCATACTACTTTGGACTGTATTCATTCATACTCACACCCCTCCCTAACAGTACCTATCTGTTCTACATTGGACCTTTTATTTTCACAAATAAACACTAATTTCTTCCTATTTTAACTACATCTACATACTTCAGCATTTTAAAACCTTCTATTCCTAATATTCCAGAGAAGATACCATGATAACTTTATTCTCTTCCTGCATGGAAAATACTTCTTTCCTACCTACCCACCCTCTACCAGCTTTCAGACTCCACCACTAATAAACAGCCTGCTGCCCTGCAACTTCTTGTTTCCTTCTTGATGCCTACTTCCCCACTGCCTCCCATCAGAAAAATACAGATCCCTTTACTTAATCATACTGCTCCTCAGCTCATCATCTATTCGTCTCCTTGTATTGGGTCATATGTTGGCTACCATGACTCTACCATTGCTCTCATCATCTCTCTATCCCTGTACAAACCATTAATCCCTACTTCCTTCTTACACTCTTCAAACATCACACTAAACCCATTTAATAACGCTCTGCACCTTTACTCCAAATATAGACTGATTAACTCCATTTGAACTCAAACCAAAACAAAGTTAGGAGGAAAAATACTCTCCAAAATCAAGTATCAATAATTCTCCAGCATACAAAAACATTTCTAGGAGAAGGCATTCACCATAATCCTGGCTCCACCTGTCACAATGAACATCAAGACAATTATCTTCTCCATACTACTCTAACCCTACAACAGTCAACCCCCTACAACAGTCAACCCCCAACCCCAATAATATAACTTTTGCTGCCATAACTGTTGGAAGCAAGAGAAATAAAACTGATTAACTAGATGCCTGGATTACCCAACATAAGCCTGAAAAACTTGCTGCAACTGAAACTTGGCTTAAAATCCAACATAAATAACTCTGAAATCACACCTCCTGGTTATAATATCACCTGCAATGATAGTATAAATAGGGAGGATGGTGGCATTACTTTAATATTTACCAGAAACTACCTTATTTTCCCTTACAACAAAACAATACCAAAATTCAGTTCAGCTAGGTGTAGTACTAGAAGACTGAGAGCTAACATTTTTGACTGAAGTTTGGAGTGTGACGCTATGTCAAAGGCATGTAGGGAGATTGAGAAAGTGGGAGGACACTAGGTTATTGTCATCTCTGGCAATGATGACAGTATCTAAGAAGGGAACTAGGGCAGATGGGGTATTGTGGTTTGAGTGAAAGCCCTGTTTGTTGGGCAGTAGGTCTTGGACTTTCCTGGAGTAGATATTCTAGTGGTTGTTTCTGGATGCATTCCTTGAGTGAACATTTTTGAGAAGGGGACAGGAAAGAAATGGGCCTGCATTTTTTTTATTTATTTCAGTGGAGTTACTCCCATTGTAAAGTGGGACTGTATACTTTTTTCCAGAGAGATGAGACGTGATTCTTGGATAGACCTACTGATTAAGAAGGAGACTGGATAAGCAATAGAGGTGGCAGCAAACTTTAAGTATTCTGCTGTTAGGTTACTGGAAGAAGGTGAGCAAGGCTTAAGCTTGCACAATAGTATTTTTATGTAGGTGACAGGGACAGATTTTAAAGTGAAAGTAGGTTTGTCAGAGATGGGGGCAGTTTTGAGTAAAGACAACAATGGGGTCAATGAAGTGAAAAATTAATTTAGTTACAATTTTTAAGGGAGTACTGTCTCGCCAGGGTTTGGGATGCTAAGAGTTTCAGGGTATAGGATTTTGTTTACAGTATACCAAAATTTGAGGGATTACTTTTTTAGTTTATTTGTGGGTCTATATAATGTTTTTCTTGTCTTCGATTACTTTTATGTGAGGTTTCAAATTTGTTTATAAAACTGAAGATGGGCTTGTGATTTTTGTTTCTGCCAGTTTTTACAAGCCGTATCTGTTTTGTACATTTAAGTTCTGTTAGAGTCATATAATCATGGTGTTTGCTTAGATTTAATTCTCTTTGTTCTAAGAGGAGCAAGGCTTTTGAGAGTGTCCAGAAATATAGTGTTAAATTTGAAAACAGCATAATTTAAAACTACAATTTAAAAAAAAAAAAAATGGACCAGTTAATGGAAGAGAGCATATTGTTAAAGTTGATGGAACTGAAGTTGGCAAAGTCAAGACAGTCCTTGTAGATGTACTGTTTGGTATTTATTTATTTAATTACTTTATTTATTGACATTTGTTAACCAGCAAAGTCCACTGGGTTAGAAACTCATTTTCAGTGGAGGCCTGGGAGAAAAGATCCACAAATATGATACAACAAATGAACATACAGAGCAAAAATTACAATGAAAGTACATTAAATGAGTTAATTTGTACAACAACAAATAGTTAGTAGGTTGCTACAAGCATGATGATATAGAAGAAACAAAAAATATATACATTATATATGGTACATACGTAGATATGGGAATATGGGTGGAAGTATAGTAAGTAAAGGTGTGATATTTGCTGGTGGTAGAGAAAGATGATGTGAAGAGAAGAATGATATAGCTTGGTGTGTATGATAAGAGAGAGATGAAAGAGGTATAACAGTAGAAGATGGAGGATCGATGGATAAGACAAAGATAAGAATAAGATAAGAAGAACTATATGTTTTAACCATTGGCAAAGAAAATAAGGGACTCAGGCATTCAAGGATATAATTGGTATGGTAGTCAGGAAAAGCTGGCCCTATTTGCAGATGATTGTATTTTATACATGACAAAACCAGAAAGGGGCATTACAGTGTTGTGGAACATTTTAAGACAGTTTCAGATCTTTTCAGGATACAAAATTAATGAAGCTAAAACAAAGGCAATAATGGTAAATTATGTACCCACACACAAATTGGTCCAACAATATCCATATTTATGGGGATGTGATAAAATTAAATATTTAGAAGTATGGATTAGAAATAACTCTGTGGTGACAGCTAAGGGTATGTGGGAGGAGACTAAACAGAAGATAATACAAAAATTGAGAAAATGGAAGTTTTGTTGTATGGATATGGATACTAAGATACAAGCCATTAAAATGTTTTTAGTCCCTTTAGTCCTATACACAGGTCAGACATATTTTTATCAGCTGGAGGAGAAGCTGTGGATAGCAATTAAAAAAGAGTTATCTGGGAAGAGAAGACAGCAAGGGTCAAGTGGGATAAGTTGATTCTACCAATAGAAAAAAGGCGGAGCAGGATTACATGATTTGAGGGGGTATTTTAGAGGAACACATTTAAGGCTCTTATACATAGCACAAGCAGAAAACTATAATTCAAAATGGAAAGGAACGATGCTGACACAGGGAGGAAGCTCAAGAAATAAGGAGAGACTGGGATTTTGTATGCAGACTCTTAAAGAGAACAACCAAAATCATAAAGAGTATTAAATTCATAAAATAGCAGGGAGTATTCTAAGAACCAAACCAGCATGAGAATGGAGAAAAGAGATTTTGCCGATAGGGTTGACTGTCATCAAGGATATAGATAATAGGCAAGAGGGGACTGGAATTTATTGGAGAAAACTGGCAAAGGAACCAAGGTACTGGAAGAACATAACTAGAAATGGCAAGGTTATTATTGAATGGGAAGATGCCAAGAATTTAGATGGAGTATAGGCAAAGAGAAAGAAATAGGGGGCTCCTAAATGAAAGACCAGCACTGGTAGAGTTTTTAATAGAATCTAGAACATAATCTGTCGTTAAAAAACTGGAATAATTAGTAAAGCATATAAAATATTGCATGATAATTATAAGAATCAATCAGAGGAGCTGAGAGATTGGATAAGCAATTCACAGACAGACAATGGGGGGATATATGTATATCTCCCAAATATGAAACAAAATGTACTATATTTAGGATCTTTGCCTGGAAGGGTTTACATAGGTATCTTTATACCCCAAGTAGACTCCAAAGAATTTTTCCTCAGGTGGATAGCAAATGTTGGAGATGTGATGGGCAAGAAAGAAGTAGCTGGGAACATATTTTTTAGGAGTGTAATGATCTGGTAGACTTTAGGGATTCCCTGCAATCGCTCTGTTACAGATGCTGGGTGAGCAAGTTGGACTGACTGGGGAGATGATTTTTTTGAGTTGTGCTACAGAATTATAATTTCCTAGACATAGTAAAGCCTTGCTGAGTCTAATTATGATGGCTGCCAAAAAAGCAATTATTAGAAAATGGAAATCAAAGGGCAGGATTCACGAAGGCTTGCACGGAGTGTAAGAGACGTGTAACACTCCATGCAAGCCTCGCGATCCAGGAACAGCCCTAAACTCCGTGTAAGAGACCAGCTAAAACGTCTCTTACACGGACTGGGCGTGGACATGCTAAATACCTCACTTGCAGCCGAAAGGTATGCAAATGAGGTATATCAGCGATCCACGAAGCAGAAACCAGTCCATGTAAGAGACGTTTTAGCTGCAGAAATGTACTCAGTTGACAACTGAGTACGTTTCTGCAAATTCCACAACGGAGCCATGTCAGCTCCAAATAAAGGGTGCGTATGTGTCAGGCAGCATGCCAATGGCCAAATATGTGGCCATTGGCAAGGTAACCCGATGCAAAAATATTAAAAATATAATGTTTTTTTTTTCGGCGATCGCCGATGTTTAAACCCAGCGCAGCCCCGCGCAAATGGGCTGCGCTTTATAAAACCATAAAAAAGACGGTTATAAACCCACAAATGTGGGTTTCATGCAATACATGGAATGACAATACAGGGACCAGCAGACCAAAAACAACATGGCCACCGTGTAGTGGTTGCTAAGGGGGGAAGCTAAGTCTAAGACATGTAACTAAGCATTAGTAGGCAATCTCATGTAAATGAGGGTTAGGATACTGAATCACACAGCAAATGAGCACAGTCTGAGTAGTGTAAGAGATACATAAGGGGGAGGAATAGAGTAGGAGATAGGTGACATCACAGGGGGGAATGGTAGAAAGAAATGCAGTTCATTGGAGGTCAGTGTAACATGACAGATGGCAGACACAGATCATGGAAAGAGGTGTGCCACTAGATAAGTCAGGGAAAGTCAAGAAATGGAAGGTGTACACTGTTACTTACACCAAAGTTTCTTGCCTGGCGTGCATGTGCACGTGTGCACGCCATGAAGCGCGAGTAGGGCAGTGTGCACGTGTGTAAGGCAGACGGAGCATGTGGGAGCGTGTTGGGAGATGTTTAACACTGTTTGCGCTGGTGTGCACGCGTGTAGGGCAGACTGAGCATGTTGGAGGCTGTTGGCAGACGTGTAACAGTGTTTGTGCGGGTGTGCACGCGTTTTAACCCAAATAAGTAGATTCTGAACCGTGTAAGTACGTGTGCATGCGTGTAAGCCACTGTGAGCGTGTTTCTGCTGGTATGCACATTGCTCCCCCCTGAGGAAACAGAAAGGAAAAAGGAAGCAACAGAATTAATAGGAAGCTAGCAGGGATAACTGCTGAAGCTAGCAGGTGAAAACAATTAGAAGCAGGCAATTACACAGGCAGAATAGTAGCCCAGCCCAGCACTTAAAATTCTGCAAACAGTAGTGCAGGATGTTTCTCTTAAGAGACACTGCAAGACAGGAGTAAGCTAATAGAAGTGAAAACTGAAAAAGCTTCACTCAGAGCAGAAATGTTAGGGGCTGCCATAGCTGTCATAATGAGACATAGGCGACTTGCTGAGGGTGGTGACAATGCAGATGGTGCCAGACAACCCACAGTGAGGAGACGGAGAAGAGTGTACAGGCTCAGGGTCACCTACCACGGGTTACATGAGCTGGAGATAGTAGAGCGCTATAGAGTGGACAGAGAGCTCCTGCAGCAAATTGTTGAGCTGTGCAGGCCACGCCTCACACACAGAACCAACAGAGGGGAGCCCATCCCAGTGGAAACCAAGGTATGTGTTGGCCTAAGAATACTAGCAACAGGTACCTTCCAGAGAGCAACTGGCGATATGATGGGGATATCACAGGCATCAGCCTCCAGGGTACTGCACCAGTTCCTGGATGCCATGTCAGCACATGTCGATGATCATGTATATTTCCCCAATGCCCGTGAGGTATTGGCCAGCAATATGCGTCTCTTCCAGCAAATAGCGGAATAGCCTGAGGTAGTGGGTGCAATAGACTGCACGCACATACGCATCAAAGCACCAGCTGGTGAGCGGGGTAGGGCCTACATTAACCGCAAGGGCTTCCCCTCCATCAACTGCCAGGTCATGTGTGATGCCCAGGGCATAATAATGAATGTGTGTGCTGGCTGCCCTGGAAGTTACCACAATTCCCACATCTGGCATTTGACACAGCTGTACCAGACATTTGCCAATGGGGACATCCCACACGGACACCTAGTGGGGGATGCAGGTTATGCACTGGAGCCGTGGCTGATGACACCCATCAGAAACGCACACACACCTGAACAGGAACGCCATAATGAGGCACATGCACAAACACGTAATGTAATAGAGCGTGTGTTTGGGCTGCTCAAGTCACACTTCCGGTGTCTGGACACATCTGGTGGAGCCTTGCAGTACACACCAACTACATGTACCCAAATTGTCATGGTATGTGCTATGCTACATAATATGATCTTGCGAAAACAGCTGCAGCAGGACCAGCATAGGGCTGGGCCAAACAGCCCCCACCATTGCCAAGGCCATCACAGGCAGAGTGTGACTCGGAGGAGGAACAACCTGAGCCTGCCCCAGTAGGCAGAAGGAGGCGTGCCCAGTATGCCCTGGCCTTGGCAAAGAGGCAATGCATAGCACATACACTGGCTCAGTAGGAACCCTGGGAATGATACCCCCTCTGACTCACTCAAATAATAACATGGATGCCTAAAATGACATGACCTGCTCACAAACATGTACAGGGAAGTGTAATATGCACATCTGACAGAGGCAGCCCTGCAGCACCACCTGAGGCATGAATGCCATGTGTTAAGTAATGTAACACCATGTATTATATGCACACCTGAGCACCCTGACTAACATCCACCCTCACCAAGCATGAAGCCACAAAATGACGATGGGATGATCAAGTGCAATAACTGGCTGAAGTAATGCAGTTAGTCAAAGGGGAGCCAATGTGTTTCAGGCTGGGAAGACATGCGGAGCATGACATCATGCACCACCTGCTAGGGGCGGCGTGCACCTATCATTTCATGCCCCATGGATACTGGCAAAGGCTGTCATTATCCACAGCATGCCCTGAATAGGTAAGTCTCAAAGCACAAACCCACCTTCATAGGTACCACAAGGGATAGGAACCTAGATGTAATGCTACCCAATGCCAGAAGTCTAAACAGCAAGATGTGTGCAGTGTAAACGCACACAGTTTGAAGAATGTAGATACCAGTCCTGTAATAGAGAACTGGGTCAAGCCTCACATCAGCACCCTAACACTACCAGGTCACACCCCATACTGTGCTGTACAGCCGCAAAACATGGAACAAGCTACAAAAGGTGGGTGACTAGCAATAAATGTCAAGGATAACCACACCCCCATGTTGGTACCACAACAAGAAGCAGCATGGATTAGCCATGGTCAAATACCAATGGCTAAAACCGCCTCCCAGTATATAGCCTGCTGCAGACCACTGTCCTAATACCAGGAACTGCACCTGGCCTATGTTGGAATACATGAATATATCAAGTGCCCCAAACTACATTATATTGCTTGACTGAAAATACCCAGACACACACTGGGAGCATTATACTAGCACCAACACAGTAGGAGAAAAGTTCCCAGAATCCATAAACCAAAATGCCCAGGAACAACGTACCACTCCCACAAGAGGGGTAAGCATACTGGATGTGATAATCAGCAACATGTGTACTGGATGGCAAGATGAGAAGTGTATCCCTCACTGGTAAGACCAGACCATAGAGTAATCACACTGGATATACACATCCCGACCCCAGTCCCTGGCCAGAATACCACAGTGAAAAACATGTGTAAAGCATAGGTTGCAGCCCTCCAAACTGATGTTGAATCCACGAAAGGCCCTGTGCAAGTGCAGAATATGGGACACACCACAGAACATGTTATACAGGCATTCCATGAACACAGCCAATAATGCTTGGAGTATGCAATCACAAATAACAACAACACACAATGCCATACACGCAGGCATCTGGCATGCTGGACGCCAGCCATTACCAAACCATGCAAGAGAATGAGGAAGCTACCACATGATAGAGCAAACATAAAAAGGGAAATAATCACTGACCAGTAGTATGGCAATATGTCCACACATACAATCCACTAAGTCCAGCCACAACAAGTAGAATCTGTGAATCCAGAGGCAATGTGACACCTGTCCCAAGTACACAGACAACCACAACACCCCCCAATAAATACAAATATATGTGATAGATGCAACCATGTATCCAAACCAGAGGTTGAGCTCCACCAACTCAGTACTGTCAAATTAGTCAGGAGGAGAAGGTAACCACATACACCACAAACCCAGTCCCACATAGACCTACCACAACTGTAAACCAAACACATAAACACAGAAAAATATTCCCGGAGGCCCTAATTACAAACACACCACACCAACAGAAGCCTCCAAAGCAGATCACAAGCAACCACAACCTCCAAACATAGCACATGCAACGAATAGTACACAAAGCTGGTGTGCCAAACAGTCACAGGCCAGAAGGAGAAACAATATGCCTGATACAGTTGTAATAGGTGTCTGTATAGGCAGACACACTGCTGTCCCACTCACCAGACTGAACAAGGGAAAGGGTAGAGTAAGCTGCCTGTAGGCTGCCACAAAATGCCACATAACACAAGTACGCAGGTCATCCCAAAGCAAGCAGAAATATGATGCACTCAATGTCCATGCTGGTGTGAATGACCTGAGATGTACCTCCCTGGTCTACATGAAAAGAGACATGGATGATCCCTCTGAGTATGTACCCCAGGCCGGTATGACACTGGCTGTGTGCAGCATCCAACCCTCACCAAGAATGATGCCACAGTACAAACACAGAATAATCATGTTTAACAGCTGGCACAGTTACAGCTGTCAGTCCAAGAGGGTCTAATGTCTGTCTGCTTGAGATGTCAAGCATGACAAACCATGCTGCTGTTCCAGGGATGGCTTGCACCTGTTACCCCTGTGCGTCTGGATACTGGATAAGGCCTTTGCCACCGCCATAGAGCCGTATGTAGGCAAGGCCAAAAAGACTACCCACCACCCTAGAAAACATAAGTGGTAGGAAACATAAGGGTAATGCTGACCAATGCCAGATGTGTAAACTGCAATATGCATGCCCCTGAGGCACTTCCCATTATGGAGAACATCGATGTCTGTGCAGTGACAGAAGCCTGCTGCAATCCTAGTGATAGCACACCAGCACTACTAGGTTATACGACATATCATGTGTTATGGCCCCAACACCTGGACCAAAACATCAAAGGAGGGGGAGTATCCATATGCAGCACAGACACCCATATGGCCAGGTAACTGACAATGCACAAAGCAGCGGAGACCACCCATGTGCACCTAAGTGTAGTCCAAACTGCTGTACAGTCTGTGGCATGCGACAGACCACACTCTCACAAACAAGAACTCCACCCAGACATCCTGAAGACACTGGACAGTATGAATGTCCCACCAAATACCAGACAAGGTACACACAAATTACCACATAGGTGGCAAACCATTATGTATGCAAGGAGTAATCAGGGACCTAGGGACACAAGTCGACAGTAATCTGTCATGTGACACTCACAATGCCAATGTGGCTAAGAAGATTTTCTATATTGGACACTGTATCATGAAAGGATTCACATCTACATCAACAGAGGTCACTGTGCCGCTGTACTGTTCCCTTATCAGACCCATAATCTAGTACAATGACTCTTATGGGATGTACCATACGTGACACCTGCAGCGGTTCGGAAGACCTCATAGTTACCCCACCAAGAGGATAAAGGGTGTGAAATAGATGTCATATGCTGCCTGGCTGTAGACACCCCAGCTGAATGCAGTCACAGACTGCCTACACAGAGGCATTGTATGTCTGTTGTACAAGGCCATGTCCAACGCAGGAGTAATGGACATGCTCCACCACAGGAAATCAAAGCCATTGGAGCTGTGAGAGTGACAGATGTCAGCCTCAACACATAATGAAATAATATATGCTGGAGGGACAGACACATAACCCAGAAGCTCCCCACACCCAGAAACAGGATCCCAATCCATGTTAGGCAGAGCCCCACACTGACACCCCTCAACAGGAATACTGCCAAGTGGATGAATGATCGTACATGTATACTGGGGATCTTCACTGTGTCACGACCAGACAGAGGCACAGTAAAGAAATTCATAAATGGCCATAATAGAAACATAGCAAGGGGTGGCGAAAGACACACACACTCTGGCTAGGCTTACTAATGCCCTAGGGTGGATAGCCTAGTATGAACCCATGAACCTATGAAGATACAAATTGTACAGGACACTAAGGATAATCACAAGGCTTACCTAACTGATGGTAGGAACCATGTTGGGCATCCACAGATTTGCTCCGAATCACACAGATATTACAAACAACATACCAAACACACACACATATTGCTAACATACAACCTGACAGGTGCAGTGCAACCCCCCCCCCCAGAGTGCAAAATATCTATCCCAGCAGACTGCTGGTCCCCTGACATTGCAGATGCTGAGGTAACAGCCATCATCTGCAAAGCAAACCACACAGCAGCAAAGGTATGTGATGGTGTCCTGGGCTGAGGCCAACATGGACTCCAAGAATAATGGAATCCCAAATCACATTACTGCCCAATGTCAGCCTTACCACAGGATATGTACCCAAAGAGCAGTGTGCAACAACAGTGGTCCTCCACAACAAAGGTGTTGCCTGAATGGATACTGCAAACTACCACCCCAGGATCCTGACAAGCTTGGTCTGCACAGCTATGGAAAGGATCAGTATGTACCGCAGACAGAAGGCTATTGTGGACCTACTGATACTGGACCCTACACAGTGTGGCTGTCGTAACTGCAGATCCTGCCCCTAAACATGTTTGACCCATTTGAAGCAGTCATTAAGGTCATTGATGAGGGCAATGTGGTCCAAACAGCGTAGCTGGACCGTGCACATGCTTCTAGACAATACCGTACAAGTTCAGTATGGATATGTTCACCAGCTTAAATATATACCCCTATGTCAGTAGAGGGGTTGCAAACCAGACCAAGGACAGAACTGACATGGTCAGACATGCCGCATCCATGTCAGACTACAAAGCAGATATGAGTGGCATCCCACAAGGCCTGGTCCTGGCACCCCCCCCGTTCAGTATATATGCCCATAGGTATAGGCCAACATGGAAGGACTGTGACTGAACATGTATTCAGAGGAGTACAAACAGCCCACCATATCCGACCCCCAGCTGACACAAGCAACCCACAAAAGGGCCACCTACAAACAGACAACTGGTGCCATAGCCATGTCAGCTAGCTAATTGCAGAACTGTGTATAGACAACCACCGTGGATATACAGTAAGTGCCCACAAATTACCACACAGGTGTTAACCCATGACATACCTAACATGTAATGTGAGACCTGGGTACAAAAGGTGATAGATATCCTGCACTGGACAAACATGTGGCTGTAGTGTTCGCAGAAACATATATTATATACCCACCCAAACATGAAGGTTGGCAGATGTAGATAAGGGGATGTCACTGTGGCTCTGCAGTCATCCTCCATCAGCGTCACAATTGACTACAATAGCCCCTGTGGGATATACCTCAGCAGACACCTCCATCAACTGTAAAGTCCACAACAGTACCCCACCAGGAGTAGCAAAGAGCATGAACAGATGCCATGTGTTGCCTGAGTAAACAAACTGCAGCCCCACACACTGCCATACTGCCCAGCTACAGGCAAGCTGTGCCTGATGTATGAAGCCATGTCCAACCTGGAATCAATGAACATGCTGCACCTTGTACAATCTGAATGGCAGTGAGCTATGCACATGAGAGACCTGAACCCCAGCACTGACATACATAGGACAAGCTGTACAGAATGATCCATAACACAGAAGGCACCCCCACTCTTCATTAAACTCCTGGTACAGGTCAGCCAGAGAGTCACTTATCGACACCCCTCAAGAGGAATCCTGATTAGTGGATGGGAGATGGTAGGCTAACCCTGGGTATCACTGTTATGTCAGAGGTAGACGGAGGCACAGTATACTAACCATGACATATGTCATGGCAAACTCCAGTTACAATGTGTGTCAAAGGACAAACACACCCTGTGACTAGCATCAGAAATGGCCTAGGGAACATCGCTAGTGTTTGTCAATGTCCACCCATGTTGTGGAATACACTAGCAATGTTGGACGAGCCTGGTGTAGGTAGTCCATATCTGAACATAATGCAACATGGTCATATGTGCACAACTGGCCCCTACACAGTCTGTTGTGCTCACTATGAAGATGTCAAGCAGTCATAGGACTAAAGCCCAGGATACTGTCCACCACAGTGAAAGTACTGAACCAGTACACTATACGGTACTACAGTGTTAGGTCATTATGAAAGTATGTTGAGAACTGTCTGCAAAGTATCCCATGCAATCCATGCAGGCACAGTATAATCCCTGTTGTGGCAGACACGAAGCAGTTGGCCAGTTAGTACACAACATGACACCCAACACACAACCATAAACGTGAGATATTGTTGAAGTTCACACACACCCATATATGTGGTGGACTTCAGAGGGCAACATATGGAAAGCTCACACTGGGCATGCTCGCACACTTTGATAAACGAGGCATATGTCAGACAACATGCCATGGAAAGGCTGAACTGGGCATGCTCACACACTTAGGCCATATCTCCGTTTAGCAGTTGGACACATATCTGGTATTTGTACGTGTCAGTCCAGGAACCAACCACAACACAGCAATCTGCCCAGTGCACACAGTAAATGACTACAGAGACATAAGTGATATAGTGGATCGCCGTCATATGCAAACATCTTGCACAGATATACAAGTTGGTCATAGCAACAGGGAATGCTATGGCAATAAAGACCTGCAAACAGTAGAACAGCACAACAAATATTGTGCATCCGACAATTGAACATATGGGTGTAGAGGTCAATACTAGGCTTGTTGCCCTAGGGAATGACAGCTCAGACAGAGTGTGCTTGGCATCTGCATCCCCAGTACAGTAGGCTACTGTGCCACTGTAAAGTAGGTCACAGAAGGCAACATGTGAGGCTAGCGAGCTGTGCCTCTGTCAAGCAGGGGCACCGTGGAGGTCCCAGGGATTGAATGTGCTAAGCCACAGCCATGTTGTCTGTGTGTGCTGGAAGAGGGTTGCTGAGGATCTCTGACAGTAAGTGTCCATCAATAACAGACTGAGGGGAGCCCTATCTGCATTCTCTGGACAATTCCACTGTCAACACTGTGTTGTAATGATTATGTGTGAATGAAGTGCCATGCCGGAACTGTTCACAGATGTACTCCCTCTGTGGGCTACAGCTCTGCAATGCATTAGCTCACTCTGTCTGTTGTACGTCTCATATATGGCTGGTGTACACCTGACAGGTGTCTTGTTGTGGAGCAGTCATGGGTATATGTGGGATAACATGATCAATGCAAACTGTACACATGCTCATAGAATGCAATTGTCAAGGATTATGCTGAGTTGCCAGTATAGTCCCCCAGCATGAGTCCTCTGAAGTCGTCCACCCCAGTCTTCACAAGTGTAGAGTCTGCTTGTGCTAAATACAGTTTGTGTGCAGTGACAACCTTGCCTGGGGGTGGGGATGGGATATGGATGTCCAGCAAAAGGTGGGTATGGTCAGATATCAACAATGGTCGTCTACCTCTGGTGTGGAACAGTGAGTACCCACGTTGCAGATGGACAGGTGCAATATGTATTCCCCATGTGGCTGTGGTGTGTGGTTCTGCCATAGCACATGGACCCACAAATTGTAGTGGCTGTAGGGTAAAGTGGTAGAGGCCTGAGTAGTTCTCACACACAATATGCCTATACCTGATGTTAACAACTGGAATGGTGCATGTGAACACCTGCATATCCCGGCACTGTTCCCAGGGAAGCTAAGTGTGTGTCCTGGATGTGGGTGTGGTGTTCTGGACTGGTTGTGTTGTGTGTTACAGGTCCTGTGGTCACAAAGCATGGTATAGAACATAACCTGCCAGTGCGATGTGCATATCTGACCCTGACGTAGGTGGCTGCAAATGCATATATATGCTATCCCCACCTGACAGGTAGTACTACATGTACATACCTCTGTAGAAATAAAGATGTCAGCACCCTATAAATACTGCAGGTGCAGAACAGATGCCTGGTAATTCGGATAGTGCACTCTGCTAATGCGTCTCTTTCAAGTGTCATAATATAGTTAGGTAGGGGTTTGAATCCTGCAAATGCTCCGTGTGGGTGGGGTTTGTGTGTGTGAAAGGCTGTGAGAGGGAAATGTCCCTTTTGGCAACTGGGAAAACACACTACAGGATGCACATTCCCCTTTTTAAACACTGATGATGTCAGCACCCTATAAGTACAGCAAGAGAAGAGAAGCCTCCCAGTAATGCGAATAGTGCACTCTGCTAATGTGTCTGTCTCGAGTGTCAAAACATAGTTAGGTAGGGGTTTGAATCCTGCAAATGCTCAGTGTGTGTGGAGGGGATTAGTGTGTGTGTGCAAGTCTGTATGAAAGCAATATCCCTTTTGGCAACTAGGAGAACACACTACAGGATGCACATTCCCCTTTCTAAACACTGATGATGTCAGCACCCTATAAGTACAGCAGGAGAAGGGAAACCGCCCAGTAATGTGAATAGCATGCTCCACTAATGCGTCTGTCTCGAGTGTCAAAACATCGTTAGGTAGGGGTTTGAATCCTGTAAATGCTCAGTGTGTGTGGAGGGGGTTAGTGTGTGTTCAGGACTGTATGAAAGAAATATCCCTTTTGCCAACTAGGAGAACACACTACAGGATGCACATTCCCCTTTCTAAACACTGATGATGTCAGCACCCTATAAGTACAGCAGGAGAAGGGAAGCCTCCCAGTAATGCGAATAGCGCGCTCTGCTAATGTGTCCGTCTCGAGTGTTATAACATAGTTAGGTAGGGGTTTGAATCCTGTAAATGCTCAGTGTGTGTGGAGGTGGTTAGTGAGTGTTCAAGATTGTATGAAAGAAATATCCCTTTTGGCAACTAGGAGAACACACTACAGGATGCACATTCCCCTTTCTAAACACTGATGATGTCAGCACCCTATAAGTACAGCAGGAGAAGGAAAGCCTCCCAATAATGCGAATAGCGTGCTCTGCTAATGCGTCCGTCTCGAGTGTCATAACATAGTTAGATAGAGGTTTGAATCCTGTAAATACTCAGTGTGTGTGGAGAGGGTGAGTGTGTGTTTAAGACTATATGAAAGAAATATCCCTTTTGGCAACTAGGAGAACACACTACAGGATGCACACTCCCCTTTCTAAACACTGATGATGTCAGCACCCTATAAGTACAGCAGGAGAAGGGAAACCTCCCAGTAATTCGAGTAGCGCACTCTACTAATGCGTCTCTCCCGAGTGTCATAATATAGTTAGGTAGGAGTTTGAAATCTGTAAATGGCATGTGTGTTTGTTTGGATGTGGGGACTCTGTGTGTGTGCAATTCTGTATGAAAAACATGTGCTTTTTTGAAATCAGGAGATCACACTACATGATGCACATTACCCTTTCCAAACAGTGACGATGACAGCACCCTATACATATAGCTGGAGAAGAAACATCTGCCAGTAATCAGAATAGCGCAACCTGCTACAGCATCACTCTCAAGTGCCATAACATATTTAGGTAGGGGGTTGAAACCTGCAAGTGTGTGTGTGTTTGGATGTGGGGAGTTTGTGTGTGTGCATTTCTGTATGAAATACATGTTAGTTTTGGCAATCAGGAGATCACACTACCTGATGCACATTACCCTTTCAAAATACTGATGATGTCAGCACCCTATAAGTACAGCCAGAGAAGAGTAACCATCTAGTAATCCGAATAGTGTGCTTTGCTAATGCGTCTCTCTCACGTGTCGTGACTTAGTTAGGTAGGGGTATGAATCCTGCAAATGGCAAGTGTGCGTGTGGGGGTAGTAGGGTGTGTGTAAATGCAAGTGTGAGAGAACAGATCCTTTTGGCAAATACTACAATACACCAGATGCTGCATATTCCCCCAGTAAACACAGGGGATGTCACCACACTATCAGCACAGCCAAACAGGGCTAGTTGGCCAGTAATTCCAATAGTGCGCTCTGCTACTGGGTCTATTACCATTGTCAGAGTACAGATAGGTATGTTTTGGTAACCCACAACTGCCACGTGTGGTTGTGTCACACATTATGACCTTGTGTGGGTCTTTGTGCATAACAATGCATGCCATTGCCTAAACCAGCAATGGCATTGCACACATGATGTATGTGTGTGACACATACACATAAATACCTGTGACCTGCAGTAGTTACCATGTCTGACACATGCCTCGAGTGGATAAATGGTATTTGCAATGTATACCAATATGACTGTGTCTTACTGTGCAGGGGCCGCACGCTGTATGTGTCTATACAGTGTGGGTGTATATGGTAAAATACCTACAGCAGGGGATACACATCTGGTCTGGGCCATATAGTCTACATGTAGTCGATGTACAGGTGCTGCATGTTCCCACCTGTTGTGGGAGTGGTAACATGTCATTCTACTGCAATTCAGTGACCACATGCTGTGAACCCTTCAACTAGTGTGTTGTAGCTACAGTAATGCTCATGCACAATGTTTGGCTGGATGCAGTCCAGCCATATAAAGACAGTTCTTGAGACTGTCATATTGCCAGTGTTGTTATGGAGGATAGGTGGGTTTCCTGTGTATGGGAGGGTTGTGTGTGCCAGGCTATGAACCAGATGGCAGTCCGACACACTGTTAGCTGCACATGATTAGGCCCTGATGCTTTGAGCTGTGCCAACAACCTGGAGGTGTGTGTATCTGTGGTGCCTTGGGATACCACCCCCCTGTCCATGTGTGTTACATGTGTAGGGGACGACAGGCATGGTATGAGGCATGTCAGTATGTCAGTGATTGGTTACACCTGTGAGCCATGAATCAGGACTCTGGTACTGCACAGACATTGCAGTTCACCGTGCTGAGGACAGTGTCCAGTGCATGCATCTTGCGGTGTACACTGCTGGTGTTGTGTAGCAGCACTGTTAGTGTCCTAACCTGTGTGATACCCGTGGAGGTGGCTATGTAATCCGTGTCCTGCAGCATAAGGCAGTATGTGTGTATCAAAGAGCTTCGCCAATATACATCGGGCCATGGGTGTCACATACAAGATGACCCTTGCACATCATTGTGGCTTCCCTATCATGTAAGCACACGTTGACAGCCAGCGGATACCCTATGAATGACATTGGAGACTGAGCAGAATGTATACATACAACACCCTTCCTACATATAGTGGTAGCATACCTGGTGAGGGTATGTTGGCAACCAAGATCAGGCTCATACTGGCCCATGCCACATGCTGAGAGATCCAGTCTATGTTCCCTATCATGTAGTCCAGGGAGGTATGTCTCAGGTCAGCCATAGTGGCATGGTCAATGAGTGAGTCATATGTGTCCATGCCTCTGACTGACCTGTATGCATGTGTTCTGTGGTGGACCATAGTGCCCCTGAGGCATATCACTGTGACCTTCACCAGATACAGCCTGTTGAGCGGGACCCCATTGCAGCACCCAAGACAGGTACCTGACACGTCTGTAGCAGGTGTGTTGTGTAGCCCTACAGGCTGTGAGTGTGTGGCACACGGGATGTGTGTGCCATGTGTGGCATGTGCTCTGTTCCGACGGAACATATGCCTGTGTGCCAGCTGCGGAGGTGTGTGATGCTCAGGCAGGATGCTATTCTGAATCCCCACATATGCCCCAGTGTGTTCAGCATGCTGTCAGTGCATTTCTATGTCTGACTTGTATTGTAGTCACTGTAATATGACATGCCACCTCACAGGGTATGGCATTACTGGGTTCAGAGAGCTCAGTCCCCAGATTGGCTATGTGGTGGCATCCCACACATGTGTTGTACGTTCCTGGCCAAGGGTGATGGCTGACTGCATACATGTGGCAGCTGTGACATTGGCACATGACTCACATAAACCACAACTGGACCATAGAGGTGATTCACAGGTTACCTTTGCACATGCTACCCTAGTAGTGTGATTGCCATGGTGAGTACCAACACATAGGGCCAATGGGGAACAACATACTGAAGGTGTGTATGTGTGGGTGTACTGCTACTGTTTCATAGCACTGGCATATATGACTGCACACGTGGGTAAATGCCAGGTAAGACATGTGCAATGTGTCACAGGCAATGTACATGCGAACAGGACAGACAGTGACGTTCTGTCATGTGTAAACTTGACATACGTATCGTACGCTATGCAGATGTCACTAGGAGTCCACAGAAGCACTGTAACTCTACATTGCAGGTGTAAGCAGTGTTCGAGGGAACCCCAAACGAACATGCATGCAAACAAAGCTACAGTAAGCAGGGCTGGAAGTAGTTCATTGTACAACAAAGAAGGGGTAACACTAACAGTAAGTAACAATGCAAATATGTAGGCACTATCAACATGTACCCAGGAATACACAGCGCAGATGCCCATGGTAGAACTGATATTATGTCATAGTTAATTGTGATTTGGATTACATTGGTACTGCACACATATCAACATGCGCAAACATCCACATTGCATAGTCGTTCTGGGCAAATTGACACCATTACTGTACATGTCCACCATTGCATATCACTACTTGCGTTAGCTTCCCCCCTGTGCTACCCATGTATGCGGCTATCTGTTGACATCCTTACCACCGGCATGCAATTATGTGCAGCTGTTACACTTTGGTACGTACTATGGGTGCAGATGACAATTCAGGACATTCATACCGTTACTGCATCAGGCATGCTGGGATATACACACAGTCATATCAGCACACTGTACTGTTACCAACATGATACTACTAATACACTTCTATGTAGTCACCCTGTGCATCAGCAACGTGTTTACCTGTTCCCACAATGATGTTGGAGATTGCAGGAGGTGGCACAGTGTCATCATATGCACAGGGTGTGAATTAGGTATGCCTGAGTCTGCCACTGATACCACCAATTGACATGTGTGTGTATGTGTGTTGGTGGGGCAGCAGTACAGGGTGGGGCACTGTTGGTGCAGTGTGTGCATGTATGTGGTCGCCCTAGGTGTTAACATTTCGCATGTGTGTATGCACGCACACAGTTCCACCTCATGGCTGCCATATACAGGGGTTTGTGGACAGCCACAGACTGCACCTGGCAGGTCATACAGATCAGTGTCTGTGGGCACGGACACGGTACCTGTGCCTGGCAGGGGTGCTACGGACCGTATCCAGTACTAAGCCAGACTGGGTACTGTCATCAGAAGCGGGAGTGTGTTGACTGGACACAGGTCCCTGTTGGGACTGTCCAGAGCCACGTACATGTGGTCTCCTGGGGCGTTCTGATGACAGCACAGACCCATTGCTGGGGCTGCTGCTGGCACTATGGGGGCGTGCACGGGCCTGTTGTCATCCGCGCCAACTGCCAGCTGCTGCTGTTGCTGGCATACGGCCACGTCGATGCCGCAAATGCCCACCATTGCCCTGGCTCATGGACATTTGGTTGTGGAACTGCTGTAATATGTCCCCACAACGTCTGTCTATGACATCGGTGAAATTACAGATAGCATCCGCGATGTCATGCATACTGTCAGTCATGGCTGTGTGACATGCTCTCAGCTCCCTCAGACCCTGTCTGGTGTACCTTTCCATACGCGACTGTGCCTGCATGACAGCCCGAAACATAGCTGAGGTTGACAGACCTCTTTGGGCACGTCTGCCAGAGGCAGTACGCCCACGGATGCTCCCACGAGAACCCATGGGCAACTGTCTGTGTGGTACCATCGCAGGACCCTGCCCATGGCTGCTGTGTGGGGACTCATGTGCCACAGGTACCACATTACCCTGGTCAATGCCCACTGTATCCTGTCCATCACCTAGGGACAATGGTGACAAAGGATGTACTGGCAGGATGACTGTGCGCAATGATGGGGTTGACAGCTGTGTACTGTCAATTGGCTGACCAATGGCGGACCCTGACACACCTTCCTGTGCCATTACACAGATATCATCATTACCAGTACCTGTGGCACCAGATTCAGGTTCCCTGCTGCAGGACACCAGAGCAGCACCAGAACCTGTGGGAGGAAGACAGGAAACACAGTTTACAGTGTCCACACATTGTTACCAGTGATACACTTATGCACACATGCACACATGGACACATGCACACATGCACACATGGACACAGGCACACATGCACACATGGACACAGGCACACAGAGCAGACATGCACACGTGGACACATGCACACAGGTACACATGCACACATGCACACATGCACACAGGCACACATGCACACATGCACACATGCAGACATGCACATGTGGACACATGCACACATGCACACATGCACACATGCACACGTGGACACATGCACACATGGACACATGCACACATGCACACGTGGTCACATGCACACATGCACACATGCACACATGCACACGTGGTCACGTGTACACATGCACACATGCACACATGGACACAGGCACACATGCACACATGCACACATGCACACGTGGACACAGGCACACATGCACACATGCACACATGCACATGTGGACACAGGCACACCTGCACACATGCACACATGCACACATGGGCACAGGCACACCTGCACACATGCACACATGCACACCCCGCAATATACACACAGAGCACTACTGAGTTACACTAGTGTTACTAGCACTATCAGGACTATTATAGGTATTGTTAAACACACTCACCAGCATGGATGGCCTGCCTTGCTGTAACCCTGGAGGGACCTGCAGAAATGATGAGATTAATGTCAGTGGGCACAACTGTGCCATTGATACTGCATATGATACAGTGCAGTAGTACACCAGTTGCCTTTCACACGTCAGCTGCTGATATTGCCAATATCACACATGCACAATTACATACTATGATGACAGCTACATACCACGGACACACCTTACACATGCATAAACTAACAGTGTACAGAACAGTCAAGTGTACATATGGCATATTACCTGCACGCCCCATGTCGTGCTGCTGTGTGGATCCAGCCTCCATCATGACGCAGGTGTATTGCTGTTGCTGTTCCAGGGCTGGAGCCACAACACTTAGGAGTAGCCCCTCCAGTCTGGTGAGGGGGGATGTGTGGCCACCCCACCTCCTGTGGCAACCTGTTGCCTGTGGATATCCGACGCACGCTGATGGATATTTCTGATTAAATCACTGCAGTGATGTCGTACCTGCTCATATGTCCTATTATGCGTGCCAATGTCATTTACCCTACTGACAAGGTCTTGCCACAGTGCAGCCCTCTCCTGCTGATTCTGACTGGTGCGGGAAAACAGTATGTCATACTCCCACACCAGGCTCTGGTGTATCTCCTCATCTTCTGCTGCAGAGTAGGCGGGATTACACTGACGCGCCATCTCCCTGGAAGAGAACACAAACAGGATATCAGCAGACTATGTCAGCAATATATGGCACACATACTATACATGATACTCATGTGTAGTGATATACTACTACTCCCATATGTTGCATGTGTGTGTCTCATGGTGGATACACAGGTACATGGCCAGATATCAGTGCTCAGCCACCACCTGTGCAACAATACCTGCCACATTCCACACAACATAGTAGCATGCCCCATCGGTCAGCACACACTGACAGGTCCAATGCACAACCTCACTCTGGGGGTTCATCCCAAGGTACTGTATGTGGGACGCCATCCACTAGTGTGATGTGGACACAAGTTACTCGGCCTGGATATACATATCCCACCACCAGCACAGCAGACTACTTTGATATGTATGTGATTAGACAGTTATTCACTTGTTAGGACTGAGATGGTATCCATGCAGCACACTGGGCCAGTGGAAGCCACAACCCACACTGCTGACCCCTTTGCAAATGCTTACCATGGACATCCCACAGATTGCATGGAACTTGCACACACATTTCTAACCCAGACCCTATACACAAAGGTTAGGCATCCTGTCCGGTGGACCCCAGACAGAGGCAGATTGTATAACAATAGCAGGAGGCTACTGCAGGACAGAGCAAATTCACATTAAGGGAAGGCGTCTGTGGTCAGCACTGGTACTACGCTACGGTCTCTCATAACAACGGCCACGGCCTACTCTGGGAGGGAAATGGGCACAAACACTACGGATAACCACAAGGCCTTCTTCAGTTATGTTACACATATGGACCAAATGCCTCAGATATGCTCTGCGTTAATACACACCTACTTAACATTCACCAAACACACAGATATTGGCAACATTCTTGCAGACAGGTTCGGTGCACGTATCCCCCCTCCTTCTCCCCCACCAGTTGAAATACTTATCACAGCTGTATGTAACCTCCCTATCATCTCACATGTCCAGGTGTGGGCCACCCTCAGCAAAGCAGAACACACAGCATCACTGTGACCTGATGGTATCCCTGGATGTGTGCTACAATCACTCCAAGAGGACATACAACCGCATATAAGACTGATAATTAATCTTGGCCGTACTACAGGATATGTACCTGGACACTGGCATACAGCAACAGTGGTCCCACACCACTAAGGAGGCACCTCTACTGACCCTGGGAACTACCACATCATATGCATAACCGGCCTGGTCTGCTAAGCTATGTAATTATTCAGTATGGGATGCATATACAGTGATATCGGGTACCTGCAGACACTTGTTCCCAGCCAGTTTGCCTTTGTGATGGGCTGATCCTGCCTTTTGAACCTGGCTGACCTTTCAAAGCAGTCACTACAGCCATTGCTGAGGGCAACGCACAGACAACTGCTGCCAGGATCATGGCCTAACACTGATTGACATGTAATGTATAGTCAACCCCTTTTGGTGGAACTACATACACACAACATATCACATGGACATACCTATAGATACAGACCTATGACACATTTGGAGGGTTCACAGTATGCAGACTATTAACCTGCTACTTTGCATTACCTGTGTTTGTCGCAGCTGGTTGCGTTACCACTGCTTCTGCTTCCTGCTGCTACTGTCACTGCTGACAGCTTAGAGTCACAGTGTGTAGCGTGTGTTTTTTTTTTTTTCTCTCTGTCTCGGTTTGTCTCTCTCCCTCTGTCTGCTTCCAGACAGTGCAATGAATGTATTGCATGTGTGGAGTGTTAGTACAGGATGCTTTTGTAGGTATCTCCATAGGTCCATGTGATGGCCTCTGCACCAATTGTAAGCCAGCATTTGCTAATTGCATGCAGCCAGTTGTGTACTGATTGCAGTTCTCACTGTGATTTCAGGACAGTGCTATAAAAGGGTATGTGAGATAGGCGTTGCCCTTTCAGATTGTAAGGGCGGGGACCATGCTGGTATGCTGTGGACACTGTTCTGTGAGTGTAAAGGTTAGTATCTCTCTCATGATTCAGGCTGTGTTGTAGATTCACATTTCTCCATTCCTCTCTCCTGTTCCCTGTAGTAAGTGTGTATGCACAATGACACCTACAACTATATATAGATATATATTTATATATATATATATATATATATGTAAATATACATACATTTATATATGTACATTGACTGACATCATTACCTACAAGCTACCAACTAGCATGGCTGTTTCTGTTCACACACTACTATTATGGGAATCCAGTAGTTTTGACAGTAATTCTAAATGACATGCATTGTGTACTACACATCCTATATTCCCTTTACATTCATCCCTACTATTACATGTTATATTTATTTTAGCACAATGTTCTTGTATAAGAGTCATGGCTTAGTGGTAGGTCATACAGACTACTGTTTCCAAGGTCCTGGGGTCGGGACTGACAGTGGGATTTTATTTTGCTTTTGAACTGACTACAGGACCTGTCAATCAAAGTGACTAAGGCACTTTTAAGCAGTTGTAACCAGGTTAGCGCTGGTTTGTGCGGAGCTCACACATGTGCACTGGCAGTTAGCTCCGCGCACACACGCGCACACCCGCTTACAATCGCTTAACAGTGCTTACTCTGGTGCACACCCGCGCTATTTTCTTTGAAAGAAATGAAAATGGGGAGACAGGAAAGTGGTGAAAAAGGGGTCACAAAGAGGGTAAGACAGTAGGGAAACAAGCTTGGGATTTGCAGGAGGGATGTAGGTAAGGCCCATAGCTGCCCATTTCTTCATCAGCAACAGCTGTGCATATGTATGTAATTTGGTGTGACATTTGAAACCTTCCACCCCTGAGAGAGGTGTCAGGACAACAATAATACGTCTTGTACAGCCAATTGTAATTGATAGTTTCCATGTCCAGCAGACATGTGTGCGGAATGGGCAGCTATGTATGGGGCATAATTTTTTTGTGGGTACACAGTGCCCTTTTTTTTTTTTTTTCAGGTGAGAGTGGTATGTCAGGTGAAGGAAGTCGGTATAGCTGGGGAGGTAGGTTGGGTAGGTAAACAGACAAGACAAACAAGATGCATACAGGGGCGGTGTATGACATGTGTGGGGGGGTTACACAATTGACGGGGACGGAGGTTTGGATATCCAGAGCCCATGAGCCCACAGATGGCAACAGTGGAACTGATATCCCCACCCATAGGCAGTTGCCACTGTTCCTTCACTGCCCAGGATGTGGCTGTGCTGGGGGCTGTGTAGGCCAGGCAGCAGGCATGCCCGTAAGTTGTGCCACCTGTGCCTCAAGCTGGCGTAGGGGCTCGAGAACAGAGTCCCGGATCTCCCTATGCACCACAGTCCGGATGCTATGGAGGGTGAGTAGTGGTTCTCCTCCGGCCACACTTGCAGAGGGGGGACAAGCCCCATCCCCTGCGGTGCTTCCACCCGCAGGTGGTACAGGGCCACCGGAGGAGGGTCCAGGTGCACTCGCCAGCTGAGGTGGGAGAGGTGGGTCCTCTGGAACCCGCCTTCCCTGTCGTCCTATGTTTTGCATTATGTCATGACAGTTTGGGTTAGTGACATATAATACCATTCACAATTAGTTGTAACAGCATGCATTAGTATTCCCATTAACCAAACACCCAGATATTCACACCATTGAACAGCGAGCATAACACATGCATAATTTGAACAGCAATACACAGTCCAACAACATGCAGGGTTGATTGATGGCAACAGGCCATCAGGTTTGGATGTATGAACAGGGCAGATGCATCAACGGACATGCAAATATATATGACCCAACAGGACAAATGTCCAGGGGTGTTAATTGTGATTGCACATACCATTTTCACGTGGAATGGGTTATATGTGGTTATAGGGTGGGGTGAAGAAAATAATATTAACACCTTCAATACCAATACATATGCTGTACATTTCTAATAGCTGCACATATATACACACTACTGTTCTAACTACAGTTTCCTATATGATAACTACTTCAACTTGGTGATAGGACTGTTACTGCAACATCAATATACATTTTATTGTTCTTCATACACATTCATATCTAGCTTTGTTCAGCTACATCATCCTGCTACATTTGCTTTATATAGCTATAGACAGGTGTGGATGTTTGGTATATCAGACAATCATACTATCTGCATATTGCAGACTGAGAGCAACATATCCAGATTTTGGGATACACATTCCAGATGCATCAACACTTTGAACAGATTTCGCTGTTTGGTTTTGATTCTCACATGCATTTCATTCTGTACTGACTGCAGTATACTTTATTCAGGGGTTATTACTACTGTATTGCTGGATTCATGACACTTTCTCACACTCTCTCACTTGTTTTCATTTTACTATTCAGGATGGTACTTACTTCTAGGCTTTATTGACATGTTTTACCTGTAGTTATTACAATCCTTTCCAGCAGTCTCACTTCTGTCATGTTTCAGTATTTCAACAGGGATATATTTCACACATGTGATTTCATCATCTTCTGCAGCTGTACTTTTCAGCCTGCTGCAGGTTGTGTACTATTTTCTTACAGGTGGGGCATCTTTATTTCAGAATTTATGTCAGACATTTTAATTTTTCTGTTTGGATTACAGACTGCAACACACTTTTGTAATCAAGCAATACTTGCAAACACTTTCACACTGTTACTTGCACATTTTATTACTTAGTGACTACACTGCACTCTTTTGCTGACTGTCATACTTTTATATTACTTTACAGTTACTGGTAGTGGATTACTGACCTGCCTGGTGGCGCAACCGCACCAGCCTATCGCCATAGGCTCTGCGGTTCGCAGAACGGACACCTGCAGCTGTAATATAAATGAAGTAATATTGGAATACACATCTCCATAATATCAGCTAGTTTAATTTCTTACATACATAATTAAATGTAACTTACTCAGTAGTGGGGCGTTGGGCATTTGCCGGGCCTCCTGGATCCAAAGGTTCAATTGGTCCTGCTTGCGTCTCTTCAGGTCCGCATGGTGGGGACGGACCTGCTCACCAGTCCTTGGAATCCCTGTGGCACTGGTGAGATCATAAGCCAACCGGTCCCACGCCTCAGCCCTATATGCTCCCCACAGGACCTGGCCCTGCATGAGTTGGGCCTCATGATTGTGGACTAGGAGCCAGACCATGTACCTGGACTCCTCAATGCCCCACCTCTGTGCTCGAAAGCAACTACCCTCACCTACTCCTGTCATTCTGGCTGCAAGTCAGTTCTACAATCGTTTATGCTGTGTATTCCCGCCTATGGGGCTTATATAGTCCGTTTTTCCCGCACATATCTGTGATTGGCCATTTTGGAATTGTATCAACTTCACTAAACCTGCATTGTCATGCTCCAGTTTGTATTACTTCCTATATATTTGCTATTATTGCATTTACAGATACTGCTGTCATGGCTTAGTGGTTCAGTACCTTGATTATGGTGTATAGTATCCTGGGTTCGAACCTGGCCACTACTTTTTATTTTTTATGACTGTCTAGACAAGCTGAGTGGTGTGTCTGCATAAAGGCAGTTTTGATAAGGCTTGCTCAACGTTGCCCGTCGGTTAGTTTGTTTGCGCGGTGCGCAGCTCCGCGCAAATGGGGTACGCTGGTTTAAGCTTCATTTGGCTATCAGCACGCATATTACGCTCAGCTCAGCTAGGGGCACATAGATTTAGCGTGTTAAACCACTGCTCTGCTATGGGCACTCATTTTGCACCAGTTAAACCACTGCTCACCCAGGGGTAGATGCACTCACCCTGTTAAACTGTAGCTCAGCTATGGGCACATCTGGCATTTTTTATTGTTTTGTTACCTCACATTTCTTCAATATAAATGGGCTATTTCATTACATTTTACATAAAATGTGATTTTATGTGTACATATTTGTCAGGGACTTGTTTCGTGCTTATTTTGCTAAAAATAAAAATTGGTGTTGTGGGGGCTTCAACCATGAATGCCTGCTCTTCAGCCAACATCTCTACCGCTACACTATTGCTTCTTGGCTTACTTTGCATATTTAGTTCTTATATGCTTTCCCACTGACTACTAACTGTGGCTGCGCTACGGACGCCTGCCAATAACGAGCGCACTCACGGTTAAACATCTTTACAATTTTAAAAAAATTATGAGATGTTCATTTGTACATTTTATGTTCGTAGTCTGTGGGGGCATGTGTTGTGTTGTGCTTATTCACATTTCCATGGACTCTGTCGTGGGTGTTTACTTTGGGCACTTTTACTCTTCTGGGGGCGTGTCCGCTTACAGGGCTCGGCCTACGGACACGCCCCCTACTGTCTTACACAGACCGTGTTAGCCTTAGGTGTGATTCAGCATGCTCTCATGAATATGCAGAGCATGCTGACATCACTCTGTTTAACTGCAGCCTCCGTGTATGAGTTATAACTCTTACACGGAGGCTTTGTGAATCCTGCCCAAAGTCTATTCACACTTTAATAGAAGTAGTGATTATAGTAACAGAGATAAAACAACAGGAATTGAGATCTTTAGAAAAGGAAAGGAGGAAACTACATAGGAAAAATGTGAATTATGGGAACAATATATGCAGAACAGGAACAAGGTTTAAGAGGCAGGATTGGAATAGACATATAATGCTTAACTGACAATGACTGGCTGGTTTCTAAGTGATGTACAATGTTTACAAGTACAGTTATTTTAATGGTGTCTGTGATTCAGTTTGCAACTAAAGTGATATAATTTTGTATGTTTTTCATTTATATAAATTTAAGCTTGCCTTTGTCATATATGTAAATTTAATAAAGATGTTTGGAAAAAAGAAGAACTATAAGTTTGTTTATGGAGGCCTATAGTTTTTGGTACAGGACAGATGTGATTGCTGAGAAAATATTTATTTAGAGATGATTTGAATGCATTTAATTAATCTAGGACAGTATGCTGAGTTGTTTGTTCCTAAACATAAGCGAGGTGAAAGTCATTGGGTGAGTCTGGGAGTGTTTTGTGAAACTGGTAAACATTAGTGTTTGAGACAAAGATCCAATCCAGAAAAGTACCAGAAAAAGTATTTATGTTTTAGTCGGTATGGGAGGTAAATAGTTGTCTAAATAATGTAGAGTGATGCTAGTGGAAGAGAAATCTGTTGATAGGATGTACCAGTCAGTATTGACATCACAAAGTATTACAGTTTCATTTAAGATAGAATTTGATGCCCAGTGTAGGATATCTCCCAGAAGTGGTATATTGTTACCTGGGGGAACATAAAGAGCAAGGATGCAGAATATTTATTGTTGTTTAGTTTGCAGTGTGACAGCAGCACTTCAACAGAGTGGGGTTTGGTGAAGTAACTGACAGGAGCAAGACAGTAAGGTGGTTTTTGAATAAGACAGCAACCTCCCCTGCCTTTTTATGTAACCTGTCAGAGCAAACAATATTATAGCCTAGGGGAAGATTTTTTGAGTCTTTTATCTGTAGCCCAAGGTATGTTTCAGTAAGAAAAATAATGGCAGGTCAGTAGTGAGTGATTCAAGAGTATATTTATGAAACTTTGTTAAGTAAATTATAAATGTTAATGGAAATGATTTTTAGAGTTTTCTTAGAAGTTGTTATGCTGGGAGAGAGAGAGACAGAGAGAGAGAGAGGTGTAATGAAAGGGTCTGAACCAGGGTTTGGGTGAATATCACAACATAAGATATTTTTAAAAAGGGGATTGACTTCTGGCAATTTAGGAACCTTAATATTGGACTTGTATTTTTACCCTGTGAGGATACAGTGAGGCATTCAGACGTTTATGTCTGTAAATAAGATGAGCTGATAAGTTAAGTAAGCTGGAAATTATTATATTGAAATAGGCTTCATCAGTAGCGGGTGGGTAATTGTATTATGGGTGAGATACTTGTCATGTAGCATGTGAGTTGTAATAGTACAAGGAGCAGGGGAGTAGAGACATAGATGAGGAGCATGTTAACAAAGCAGTTATGTAAAGAAGTAAGAGACTATAACGCAAGGATACAGGGAAGGGGTGTTACAGGATATGTTATGTGACATAAAAGTAAAGGATGGTAGGGCAAACAGAAATAGAGAGAAAGAGGTGAGACATAATGTGATGGGCCAAATTCTTGGCTAGGCTTATAAGGTCCTCCAGGCCAACTGCCTAGTGTCATCCTATGAACCTATGAACCAATGAAATAGTGTTAAATATGAATGAATACTGATAAATATGAGAGAATATTCCTAGATAGGGAAAGAAGAGAGAAAGAAAGAATATATATATATATCATCAACCTCATATGGTAAATAATATATAGGGATCAACCTTAGTAGGATGACACACTGCAATGCTGACAGCAAGAAAGACGACCTCAAAATGTTGACATCGGAAATACCGACACTAAACTATGTATGAGTGTATAAAATTCTCATCACATGCAGCCAACAAAAACAAAATAATATAATTTTTTGTAAGGTGCAAGCCCAATTGCACCCTCTCACACCCCCTGCTAATTATATATACCAACTCAGAGATCTCACAATTTTGCTATCAATATTATGTGTGTTGACCTATTGAGATGTTGCCACACACACACACACACACACACACACACACACACACACACACACACACACACACACACACACACAGACCCACACACACACACACACACACACACACACACACACACACACACACTCACACGCTACTGCAATTGATATGCAGTTTTACAGAAGGAAAGAGTATTAAGTTGACTATATTATTTTGTAAAGCATGGAATTTTGTTGTATATCAAAGTCAAAGTAAACTTTATTGTCATTCAGAAATCACACAAGTGCAGAAACTGAACGGAATTCCGTGTCTCTGGACTCAATGTGCAGACAACATATAGACTATTTTCACAGACATTTACACATATAACACCTAGCTGTTACATCATGGGCATGCAGGTAGACAGACTAATATTTCACATAATTAGAAACACATTTTAACACTTTTCGCAGTGCACACTTACTTGCATGAAACTTTAGTATTGCACAGCTACTAGGTTAAGACATTGTCTTGATCTTTGCACAAAAACAGACATTTAAATATTGCACTGTGAACATTAGAGGATTGCACTAT
This sequence comes from Protopterus annectens, assembly GCF_019279795.1. Lineage (NCBI taxonomy): Eukaryota > Metazoa > Chordata > Ceratodontiformes > Protopteridae > Protopterus > Protopterus annectens. Next base: position 1,613,059,085 of record NC_056741.1, read on the forward strand.
GGACCTTAGAGTATTGCACTATGGTTAATTTACAAATTCATAACATGTATTGCACTAAAAGAAGAAATATTTTACTGCATTGTTACTGCCATAGATGGCCTATAAGTTACAGTTACGGTGAATATTGCACTAAGTATTAGATGAGACTGGTAACCAGGTTAATGTACAATATGAGATAAGCTACTAGAGGTTCTACTGACATAGATGGCCATCATGGAGCATAGCTGTTACTAGAGTTTAGCAGCCTGATGACATTAGGCAAGAAGTTGTTCCTGAATTTTGTAGTTCTGCAACATATGCTTTGGAAGCGCTTTCGGGATGATAGATACCAGGAATAGTCTGTAGCAGGGTAAGTGCAGTCTTCAATTATTCCTCTGGCCCTGCCAAGACATCTGGATAAGTACAAGTCAAGAAGAGATGGTAAGGTGGTCTTGATGATCCTCTCGGCTGTGTTAACCACTCTCTGGAGAGATTTGCACTCAATCAGATGCAGAGGTTGTTTGTTAGGATGCTTTCTATAGTACTTCTGTGGAAGGTAGTGAGAACTGTCGATGGGAGATTCGCTCTCCTCACCCTTCTCAAAAAGTGCAATTTCTTGTGTGCTTTCTTGACTAAGGCATTTGTATTGGTGTTCCAAGGCAAGTCCTCATCAATATGCACTCCCAGAAACTTTGGGGTTCTCTCTCTACTGTTTCCCCATTGATGGTAAGGGGAGAATGCTCCTTGTGATTTTTCTTGTAGTGTGCAATTATCTCTTTTGTCTTGTTTATATTTCTGCCAAAAATAACTGATGCGGAGAAGTTTTCATAATTGCATACCAGATCAGTCAAGGCCCAGGTTAACAACGACCGCCACCAGTACTGTTAGCCAACAGGGTGCTGGCGGAAATTGGGCTACTGTTGGCCAAAGAAGAAGAGGAGGGGGGAGGCATGCCCGAAGCCAGGAAGAGAGGAGGAAGGTTAGGAGTGTAGTACTGAGGGTAGGAACTTTGAATGTTGGCAGTTTGACTGGTATAGGGAGAGAGCTAGCTGATATGATGGAGAGAAGGAAGGTTGATATATTGTGGGTGCAAGAGACCAGATGGAAGGGAAGTAAGGCCAAGTGTATACGAGGCGGGTTCAATTTGTTCTATCATGGTATGGATGGCAGAAGAAATGGGGTAGTGGTTATCCTAACGGAACAGTATGCCAAGAGTGTTTTGGAGGTGAAGAGAGTGCCTGATAGAGTGATGTTTATGAAGCTTGAAATTGATGGTGTAATGATGAATGTTGTTAGTGCATATGCTCCACAAGTTGGGTGTGCGATGGATGAGAAAGAAAAATTTTGGAGTGAGTTGGATGAAGTGGTGGTGAGTGTACCCAAGGGTGAGAGACTAGTGATTGGAGCGGACTTCAATGGGCATGTTGGTGAAGTGAACAGAGGGGATGAGGAAGTGATGGGTAGGTATGGTGTTAAGGAGAGGAATGCAGAAGGTCAGATGATTGTGGATTTTGCGAAAAGGATGGACATGGCTGTGGTGAATATGTATTTTAAGAAGAGGGAGGAGCGTAGGGTGACATACAAGAGTGGAGGAAGATGCACACAGGTGGATTATATCCTATGTAGGAGGACCAGTCTGAAGGAGATTGGAGACTGTAAAGTGGTGACTGGGGAAAGTGTAGTTAAGCAGTGTAGAATGGTGGTCTGCAGGATGATGTTGGCGATCAAGAAGCGGAGGAGGAGTGTGAAAGCAGTGCCAAGGATTAAATGGTGGAAGTTAAAAAAGGGTGATTGTGAGGTGGAGTTCAGGGAAGATTTAAGACAGGCACTGGGAGGCAATGAAGAGCTACCGAATAGCTGGGTAACTACAGCAGAGCTAGTAAGGGAGACTGCTAGGGAGGTGCTTGGTGTGACATCTGGACAGAGGAAGGAGGACAAGGAGACATGGTGGTGGAATGAAGAAGTACAGGAGAGTATACAGAGGAAGAGGCTGGCGAAGAAGAAGTGTGATTGTCAAAGAGATGAAGAAAGTAGACATGCGTATAAGGAGATGAGGCACATGGCAAAGAGAGAGGTGGCGAAGGCTAAGGATAAGGCATATAGAGAGTTGTATGAGAGATTGGACACTAAAGAGGAAGAAAAGGACCTGTACTGATTGGCTAGACAGAGGGTCAGAGCTGGGAAAGATGTGCAGCTGGTAAGGGTGATAAAGAACAGTGAGGGAAACGTAGTGAATCGGGAAGTGAAGCAGATTAGCAAGGAGGAAGTAAGGACAGCTATGAAGAGGATGAAGAATGGAAAGGCTGTTGGTCCAGATGACATACCAGTGGAAGCATGGAGGTGCTTAGGAGAAATGGCAGTGGAATTTTTAACCAGATTCTTTAATGAAATTTTGGAAAGTCAGAGGATGCCTGAGGAGTGGAGAAAAAGTGTTTTGGTACCTATCTTTAAGAATAAGGGTGATGTGCAGAGCTGCAGTAATTACAGAGGGATAAAATTGATCAGTCACAGCTTGAAGTTATGGGAAAGAGTAGTGTAAGTAAGCTAGGTTAAGAAGGGAAGTGATGATTAGTGATCAGCAGTATGGTTTCCCACCAGGAAAGAGCACTACAGATGCAATATTTGCTCTGAGAGTGTTGTTGGAGAAATACAGAGAAGGTCAGAAGGAGTTGCATTGTGTATTTGTGGACTTAGAGAAAGCATATGACAAGGTGCCTAGAGAGGAGTTGTGGTATTGTATGAGGAAGTCGGGAGTGGCAGAGAAGTATGTAAGAGTGGTACAGGATATGTACGAGGGTAGTGTGACATTGGTGAGGACTGCAGTGGGAGTGACAGATACGTTTAAGGTGGAGGTGGGATTACATCAAGGATCAGCTCTGAGCCCTTTCTTATTTGCAGTGGTGATGGACAGATTGACAGATGAGATTAGACAGGAGGCCCCATGGACTGTGATGTTTGCAGATGACATTGTGATATGTAGTGAGAGTAGGGACCAGGTTGAGGAGACCCTGGAGAGGTGGAGATATGCTTTAGAGAGGAGAGGAATGAAGGTCAGCAGGGCTAAAACAGAATATATGTGTGTAAATGAGAGGGAGGGTAGAGGAATGGTGAGGATGCAGGGAGTAGAGTTGGTAAAGGTGGATGAGTTTAAGTACTTGGGATCAACAGTTCAGAGTAATGGTGAGTGTGGAAGAGAGGTGAAGAAGAGAGTACAGGCAGGGTGGAATGGGTGGAGAAGAGTGTCAGGAGTGATTTGTGACAGACGGGTACCAATAAGAGTGAAAGGGAAGGTCTACAAGAGGGTAGTGAGACCAGCTATGTTATATGGGTTGGAGACGGTAGCACTGTTGAAAAGGCAGGAGTCCGAGCTGGATGTGGCAGAGTTAAAGATGTTAAGATTTGCACTGGGTGTGACTAGGATGGACAGAATTAGGAATCATTATATTAGAGGGTCAGCTCAGGTTGGACAGTTTGGAGACAAAGCAAGAGAGGCAAGATTGCATTGGTTTGGACATGTGCTGAGGAGGGATGCTGGGTATATTGGGAAAAGGATGCTAAGGATGGAGCTGCCAGGTAAGAGGAAAAGAGGAAGGCCTAAGATGAGGTTTACGGATGTGGTGAGAGAGGACATGCAGGCGGTTGGTGTGAAAGAGCATGATGCAGAGGACAGGAAGAAATGGAAACAGATGATCCGTCTATCGGGAGCTAGGATCCGCCACATAACACACGCACTCAAGTCACTCCAAAGCAAGTACAAATATGAATCCGTCATTGTCCATGCTGGTGTGAATGACCTGAGACGTATCTCCCTGGACTACATGAAAAGAGACATAGAGGAGCTCTCCGATTATGTAGCCCAGGCTGGTATGACCCTGACCCTGAGCAGCATCTTGCCCTCACCAAGAATGATATCACAATACAAAGACAAGATGATCAGCTTTAACAATTGGCTCAAGTACTGGTATCATTCTAAGGGGATCCAATATCTGTCTGCCTGGGATGACATGTTGGAAAAGCCATGCTGCTTTGCAAGGGATGACTTACACCTGTCACCACTGGGCTTCCGGATATTGGCTAAGGCTCTTGCCACCCCCATAGTGCCTTTTTTAGGCAAGGCTCAAAAGACAAACCCACCTCCTTAGAAAACAAAAATGGAAAAACACTAAGGGTAATGCTGCTCAACGCCAGAAGTCTAAATCTCAAGATGCAGGCACTTGATGCACTCCTCAGCATGGAGAACATCGACATCTGTGCAGTAACTGAAACCTGGTTCAAGGCTCCTGAGAGCACCCCAGCGCTACCAGGCTATACCTCGTATCATGCTTTTCAGCCCCAAAACCCGGGCCGAACCACAAAGGGAGGGGGAGTGTCCATATTCATCAAGGACACCCACACCTCCAGGTTAGTAGCAACACATGAAGCATCAGAGACCATACAGGTGCAACTAACCATAGGCAAAACTGCTATACAACTGGTAGCATGTTACAGACCACCCTCCCAATCTCAAGAACCCCACTCAGCCTTCCTGAAGACATTGGAGGATATGAATGTATCACAAAATACCATCATACTGGGAGACTTCAACTACCCAAACCTAGATTGGGTACATTATTCTAGCCCTAATACCCTAGCCCAAAGGTTCCTGGAATTCATAAATTCAAATGCACTGGAACAACTAGTCACCTCTCCCACAAGGGGAGATAATATACTAGACCTGATCATCACAAACATGGGGACAAAATGCTCCACACTGGAAGTATACCCCTCACTAGTGAGATCTGACCACAAACTAATCACCCTGGATATTCATATCCCACTTCCACCCCCAGCACAAAAGACCACAGTGAAAAACTTCTCAAAAGCAGACTTCACTCTTCTTAAGACTGAGATGGTATCCTTTAAGCCCACTGTGCCAGTGGATACCACATCCCACAATGCAGAATCCTTCACAAATGCTTTCTATGGACATCTCCAAGAATGCATGGATCATGCAATCCCAAATAAATCCAAGTCCCTCTCCACCAAAGGTAAGCGTCCTGTCTGGTGGACCTCAGCCATAAACAAATTGTATAACAAAAGAAGGAAGCTACTGCATGTCAGAGCAAAATCCCATGAAGGGAAGACATCTCTGATCAACATTAGCAGAAAACTACGTTCCCTCATAAAAACATCCAAGGCCAACTTTGAGAGAAAAATCGCTAAGAACACTAAAGATAACCACAAAGTCTTCTTCAGCTATGTTAGAAACCTGGGCGGAAACCCTCAGATATGCTCAGAGTTGGTTCACAACAACAAAAAATACACTGAACCCACAGATATTGCCAACATTCTGGCTGACAGGTTCAGTGCAAATTTCTCCCCTCCCTCACCCCCAAAAGAAGAAATACTTATCCCAGCTGAATGTAATCTCCCTGTCATCTCAGATGTCCAAGTGAAAACCGCCCTAAACAAAGCAAAAAACACAGCATCAGTGGGACCTGACGGTATCCCGGGTTATGTGTTACGTGAACTCCAAGAGGAGCTAAACCCACACATAAAAATGCTATTTAACCTTAGCCTTACTTCGGGATATGTACCTGAACACTGGCGTACAGCAACAGTGGTCCCACTCCATAAAGTGGGTGCCTCTACAGACCCTGGAAACTACCGCCCCATAAGCTTAACCAGCCTGGTCTGCAAAGCTATGGAAAGAATCATTATGGAACTCATAAACAGAGACATAGGGGACCTACAGACACTTGACCACACCCAGTTCGGCTTTGTAAAGGGCAGATCCTGCCTTTTAAACCTGGTTGACTTTTTCGAAACAGTCACTAGAGCCATTGATGAGGGCAAAGCAGTCCATACAGCATACCTGGACTTGGCTAAGGCCTTCGACACAATACCCCACTCAGGCATCATAGATACACTCAACAGCTTAAAAGTAAACCCTTATGTCACTAGATGGGTTGCAAACTGGCTAAAGGACAGAACCCATAAAGTTAAAATCGCTGGAGCAATGTCAGACTCAAAGCCAGTCACAAGTGGTGTCCCACAAGGATCTGTCCTGGGACCCCTCTTGTTCGGCATTTATTTCTCAGATGTTAAAGCAAACATGGGAGGGCTATGGCTGACAAAGTTCGCAGATGACTGCAAACTAGGCGCCATAGTCGATACACCAGCAGACACACACATCCTACAAAAAGGCCTCACAGAAACGGACAACTGGTGCCGGAGTCACGGCCTTAAACTAAATGCCAAAAAATGTATAGTCATCCCCTTTAGGAAAAACAAAGTACCCACAAATTATCACATAGACAGCAACCCACTGAGTACAGAAAAAGTAATCAGAGACCTAGGGACCCAAGGAGACAGCGACCTCTCATTTGACACCCACGTTGCCAAAGTGGTTAGAAAAACATTCTACCTTGCACATCTCATCATGAAGGGATTCACATCCAGATCCAAGGATGTCATTGTACCCCTGTATTCCTCCCTCATCAGACCCATGATTGAGTACAATGCCCCATTTGGTATGTACCTCACCCGGCATTTGCAACAGCTGGAGAGCCCACAAAAGTGCCTCACCAAGAGGATCAAGGGTCTCCAACATATGTCTTATTCTGCCAGACTAAAGAAACTTCAGCTCTATTCAGTAGCATACCGCCTGCTCAGAGGTGATCTCTGCCTGACGTACAAGGCCATGTCCAATCAGGATCTAATGGACATGCTCCACCTCAAAAAATCCAAATCTATCAGGACCACGAGAGCTAAAGACTTAAACCTCGGCACAAGTATAAATAGGACATGCTGGAGGGATAGATTCATAACCCAGAGGCTTCTCATGCTTTGGAACAAGATCCCAGTTTGTATTAGGCAGAGCCCCTCACTGACTCTCTTCAAGAGAAATCTTGATGAGTGGATGGGAGATCGTAAGTTTACCCCAGGGGTCACATCTGTGTCACTGCTAGACAGGGGCACAGTAAACTAATTCTATTATATAAGGGGACCTTCATTGTGTCACTACTAGACAGAGGCACAGTATTCTAAATTTATTCTGTACATTTTTTTGTACCATTTCATGGCGTGGCAAAAGCCACATCACTATGGCTAGGCTTACAAATGCCCCAGGGCAGGTAGCCTAGTACTATACTATGAAACTATGAAACTATGTGGCGACCCCTAACGGGAACAGCCGAAAGAAGATGATGATGATGATGATGTCTTGTTTATATTTAGCACTAAGTTATTTCCACACCAGATAATCAGTTGTTCCACCTCATCTCTATATGCTGTTTCATCGTTGTTACTGATGAGGACCACCATTATTCCGTCACCAGCAAACTTGATGATGCAGTTTGTATTGCACCTGGCTGTGCAATCATGTGTTTACAGGGTGAACAGCAAGGGGCTTAGTACACATCCTTGTGAGACTCCTGTGTTAAGAGTGATGCTATCTGAGTAGTTATTTCCTGTATACACTTTCTGAGGTCTGTCTATGAGAAAGTCAAAAATCCAGTTACAAAATGGAGTGGTAATGCCTAGTTGGAGTAGCTTCATTACCAGATAAAGAGAGATGACCATGTTAAAAGCAGAGCTGAAGTTGAAGAATAGTACCTTCATGTAGGTGTTTTTATTCTGAAGGTATTCCAGGGATAGATGGAGTGCTAGAGAGATGGCATCTGCTGTAGAGCATTTTTCTGGGTAAGCAAACTGCAGAGGGTCAAGATCAGCAGGCAGCCCAGATGTTACGGCATCCTTGATGAGCCTTTCAAAGCACTTCATCACTGTGGAGGGTAGGGCTACAGGGCGGTAGTCATTTAGGCAAGATGGCAGAGCCTTCTTTGGTAATGGAATGATTGTCATGTCCTTGAAGTATTTTGGAACAATTTGCTCACACTGAGATAGTTATTGAAGATATCTGTGAGGACATTTGTTATTTGGACTGTGACTCCCTGAGCACTCACCCTAGGATGTTGTCAGGCCCAGCCACTTTTCTCAGGTTAACTCTACGCAGTGTCCTCTGGACATCAGCTGGGTTGAGAGTGAACATCTTCTTGCTATGCAGTTCAGCTTATTTAGGAATTCCTTATTGTCTTCACATTGCTAAGATATTTGTATTCAGTTATGGACTGGATACCCTGTCATAGGTGCCTGGGGTCTTTTTGGTCAGAGAAATAGCTCTGGATATTTCTACTGTAGGTTCAAGTATATGCATCATGAGTGGTCCAACAGGGCATTTTTTCCTCTTTGTATCTTAATAGTAATTTCTGCAGTATACAAAAGCTGTTTAGCTTTATTACTACGAAGTTCATATGTATACCATCTTGATTTTCCTACCTAATTTATTATCAAATACTGATCAACTGACAACTCAGAAACTTTCTTAACTGGAGCATCAAGAACACGCATTTCAACTTCTTACAGTTGCATAGGTTCATAGGTAAGTATTAGGCTAGCTGCCCTTGCCACCCACTGTAAGCCTAGCTAGTTTCCCTTTTTGTCCTAGAAATAACCTATCCCATTCAGTATAGATTAGCCTTACTCATCCCATAGTCAATAATTACATATAACCCCTAAGGAGAGTAACTTGGATAATTGGAGGGGACCTATACATAGGATAAAGCATCAAGGAGCTATCTCTGTCAGTTGGTAGTAAAGAGTCAGGCCTGGGGGTAAATTTTTTCTTTCCAATCCATAGATCTAAGTTGTGCTTGGATATGGACAGGGATGAACTTTGTTTTAAGTGGGTGGGGAGTCTGATCCATTGTAGCAACATCCTCTATGAGATATATGTATCCCTCCAAGCCATTCTTTTCATGAAGCAGAAGAGGTTTAGATCCCTAGATTGAGTATTTCTAGTGCCATTTGTGTTGCTGATGTGCAGTAAATCCATAAGTAATGGGTCAAATATTGACTTGTATGCTGACACAGGTCACCTTTTAGCAGCCTGTAGGATACTGAGTACAAAGACAGGGCTTTGAGTTCATCCATTTAGGACATGCTGCTTAGGCCTTGTATACTTTTAGTTTGGTATTTCTGTGGGAGTTCCAGTTGAGAATGTGTTTGGACAGATACATGCCAAAGGGGGCATTATATTCAGTGATTGGTCTAATGAGGGCTGAGTAAAGGGAACAATGACATCTATAGATCTAGATAGAATCCCTTTGTTTATAAGATATGCAAAATAGAAGGACTTTCTTACAACAATAGATGCACATTTGTCAAAAGTTAGGTTACTGTCCACAAAAGTTCCCAAATCCCGAATAACTGTGTAAACTCTTAGGGGCGTATTGTCAATGCATTAGTTCCTGTGGTGAGGACTCCCCAAAGGATACAGTAATGCATTTATTTGGTGTTTAGTTTCAGTCCATGATTTTTATACAATATGTTTATTTTGGAAAACCCTTCTCCTTAGCACAGGAATTCTGGACAAAGCCAAAAATAAAGGGGGACAGAGTCACAAATCCAATGACAGATTTTTAAATATGATTCTTCAAACTGTGGTACAAGGCTGCTACAAAAGTGTCCTTGTAAGTGATTTCTTCTGTGCTCCAATGACTTCTATAGGAACACAGACAGACTTTTTATCGGTAACCATTTGAGTGGTCAGGAATAGTAAATACCAAGTCCTGTTATGTGAAGACAGATTAGCCAAAAATCTGGATTTACATAAACAAAGTCTGAGATAGCCATTTCTTAGAATATTTTCTTTTCACTGAGGTATGGTGATCCTGGAGATGGTATATGCAAGTCTGAGTGTGTGTGGTCTTCCTCCCCTGAAAAAAAAATAAATAAATACAAGTTTAAAAGAGAAGAGCAATATTTGATATTTAGTCTTCTCCTGAAGTTTCAGTACATTGTTCAGAGTTTTAGCCATCAGCATTATGAGTGCCATTGTATCAAACGGAAGCTATTCTCATCAGCATTACAATGTTACCATTGTAGAAATAAGCATGACATCCATATATATATTGAGAGAGAGATAAAGAGAGAGAGAGAGAGAGAGAGAGAGAGAGATAGATAGACATAGATATATAGCTATATAATATTTATAGCAGATTACTGAATTAACATATGACCGAAACTTAGAAATATGAGACAACAACTTTGAAACCATAGAATGATGAACATTTACAAAATCGGCACTTATAATACCAAAACAAAAGATGCTGATGTCATACACCACTTCTTTTTTTTTAAACAACAAAGCCTTTGAATGGAGATTGCTGTACAGTGAGGACTGGGAAATACACCCTTTTCCCCACTGTAGTGTGATCT
>NC_056741.1:1613074323-1613154323 GCF_019279795.1 Protopterus annectens
TCTCCTTTTTTTACTGGGAAGCTGCTCTAAACACTTGATACTTTTGCCATGTTAGTGTTTTACTGTGGCTAAAAATGTAAGAGCCACTCCAATTCAAATAGCTTTTACATTCCAAAATGGGTGAACTCCCTTTTAAGATAACTGACATCCCAGTCCAGGGCTGCTTTCTGTCTTATAGTCATGACTTTGTTAAGCTCTCAGTAGCCTTGAATTGGACAAATTGTGTTACTAAAAATAGATGAATGAATTGATTAATGAGCAACACTTCTACTTATATGCCTGGCGTATCTGAAAGTCACTGTCATATCATCCTTTTTCCTTCTTTCCTCTACTATCTCTGCTAGTGAATAGACATTAAGGTCAATCACTTAAAATAATATATAAAGAAGAAATTCATGGGAAGTCTGTGAAGTGTTATACCATGGCAAGGTGTGCATACAAAACAAAAAAGGGAAAAAAAAAATCACATGCCTTCCAGGTGTGTCAGAGAATGGAGACAGCAAAAATAAATCTTTCTGGTCTTTCTGTTCTTGAAAACCATATTAAAAATTTTAATGTGCACTCTGGAGTACTTTAATGCACTTGCAAAATGTCTTAAAATAGGACGGGAAGGAAAAAACGAAGGCTAAATGCCAGTTTAGGTATGCATAGAAACTTAATGCATTCCTGAGACTCTTTCACCCAATTTAACTGTTAACTGTTTCTTTACTATTTTTATAACACATGGAAAAACTCAAAAAAATGCCTTGGTAACTGAGGCACACAGTCCTTATTCTTTTCTTTTCATTATTAAATGAGCCTTCTTCACTATGACATTAACACAAGTAGATTTTTTTTTGTTGTTGCAATGAAATTCAGATAAATATAGATATAGCAGCTGTAATAGTAACATAAAGGAGAAATCAGAAGAAGCTAAAAACTGAGATTGAATTAAATATAATGGAAGAGGTTTACTGTTTGTGTATCTGGTAGGGGTGATTGAGGAGCAGAGAAGTCTGAATGAAAAGGTCAAAGCTAAAATCAGAGGGCCTGCAGTCAAATGTCACAGGGTATCAGGGGTGGTGTGTGACAGAAGAATGCCAAAGGGACCGAAAAGTAAGTTACACAAAACAGCACTATGACGGTTTATTGTATGACACTGAAACCTGGGCAGTGAAGGCAGAGCAGTTGAGGTAGTTAGAGGTGATGGAGAGGAAGCCCCTGAGAATGACGGTATACTGCACACTGTGGAACAGATGAAGAAATGAGAACATCAGAGCAGATGCCAAAGTACTCCCAATTACAGAAAAGGTACAGGAGAACAGATTACAGTGGTTCAGACACGTGCAGGAAAGCAGAAGACATTCTGGGGATGAAGATTCGGTACAGACAGTTAGAAGGCAAAATGAAGTGAGGGCATCAAGAAATCAGTTGAATGTACTGGGTAAGAGAAGCCCTGTGACAGTCTGGTATAACTGCTGAAGAAGGAAAATGGATTAGCATTGAATATAAAGAGATGGTAACAGGTGAAGCGATACCCTATTGTGATGATGATGATGATTGCATTAAATAACCTTGTAATGCACAGAGGCAAGAGTAAATATTTAGCTTAATATTCATGTAAGATAAAGTCTTTAAGATAGAAAGTAATTCAGACCACTCACTCTCTCTCACACACACACACACACACACACACACACACACACACACACACACACACACACACATGCACACATGATCAAGAGATGTATGAAAATTGTTCATTTAAGTGGTGGAATAAAGTCAGCTAGTGTGAAGACAATGCACAGATGAGGAGCTACAGGAAGGGCAAAAGAGACTAAGGTATACATCATATGAGTTATTTATATGGCTAATGAGCTATTTGCAGGAGACATAGATTTGAGGCTACAGCATAAGGTATGGCAGTGCGATGCTTGGACAATAGAAATATTATTTGAAGGGTGTTGGCAAATGGGCAGTAAGTCTGGAGTATTGAGATAAGGATACGTGAAGATGAGTAGGGAAGATACATGCAGGCATAAGGGGATACATGTATGATAAAGATGGAGAGAGAATTGTCTAGAGATAGAGTAAATAAGAGGGTGAAATGAAACATATTGATGTGCAGGAAAGCAGCAGATAGATAAAAAATAGATGTAAAAAACATGAAGGTTTTTCCTTGAGTAGGGCTATGCCTGTGGAATCAGAAGGTATGACAAGGCAGAATGGGGTAAGGAAAGGAGGGCAAGAAATGTAAATATGTGTGTTTTTGTGTGTGTGTGTGTGTGTGTGTGTGTGTGTGTGTGTGTGTGTGTGTGTGTGTGTGTGTGTGTGTGTGTGTGTGTGTAGGTCTACATATACATATCTATGTTGTTGTTATTGTTGTTGTGTCTTTCGGGTTATCCCGGTTAGGGGTAGCCACAGCAGAACTCCGGTCCGCTAGTGTTTGGTAGTGGATTTTTACGTGCCGAGTTACCAGCCCTGACGCACAACCTTCAACGAAGGCATGCCCATTCACGCATGCCTCCACACATAAGACGCTCTAGCTGAGAATCGAATGGGACAACATCTTGCTGTGAGGCGACAATGCTACCACAGCACCACTACCGCGGGACACATATACATATTTATGTACATGACATAATTATGAGAAATGTAAGACAGAATCTATGGGGAGAAAAAATGACTAATATGAAAAGGTTAACAAAGAGTACCAATATTAAACTGAGAAATTTCTAAAAAAGTACAGCACATCCATTTGACAACAAAGGAAAATTACATTTTGAAGAGGAAATGGCAGACGAAATAGTCATACAAGTAGTATAAATATGTCTTGGATAAATGAAAATGGCAATACAGACAATGGAACTGAGAGCATAAATTGGTGTTGAAGACCCCTAAAGAGGGGTATTATGGGCAATGTAATGCAATAAATGTACTACAGACTATAGATCTGGGAATGTAAATGTCTTTTGGAGGGGCAAAGATGCTAACACAGACAATGTAGCTGAAGCTGTAAATGTATGTATTATAGAGTTGAAGGCCATGTAACAGATGTCTGCTGGAGAGATGATAGTTTCAAAGATAATAAAATGGAGGGTATACAGGTGGGTTGAGTATTTAACAATGTACACTAAAACTGAGGTTATAAATGTGAAAGGGAAGGGTGATAGTATAAACAATAATAACTGAGGCTGTAATTCAGTGTAGGGGAGGTGAAAGCAAAGATAATATTAGATTGAATGGCAGTGGGCTGTAAAGGTAAAATGGCAACAAAAGCTATTAAACTGATGTGCAAATGTGTGTCTGACAAATGAAAACAGCAAATGATTGAAAAAGGGAACAAAATGAATGCAAGTTTTTGTCAGACAGGGGAAACTAATGGTACAGGCAAGGGGAATGATAGCATAAATGTGATTAGTAAAGCCGGTAGTGCAGAAAATGAGTGTACATCAGTGTAGGGGAGGTGAAAATTATAGTAGAGTGACTGGAAGTTTGGTTGTAAATCTGTGTAGGAAAGTCGAAGGTGACAGAACAGGCAGTGTAAATTAAGGCAGAGTTGTGTAAGTGTAGTGAAGGATATAGAAAAATGAAACAATGAAAAGGAAAGCAAATTTGTTTTGGAATGGTGGATGTAAGTGCATGCAAAGGGAGAGAGGCTACAAATGCATACTGAAAAATGAAGAACAGACAATGCAGATAAAAGGCAAATCTGTACAACAGAGGGGATCAGGAAACAACACACAATAGATCTAAGGCTGCAGTGTGCAGAGGATAGCTGAAGATATTATAATAGGACACAAAATATAGGGGTGCCTGTTAAAATTTGTAAGATCACAGCTGTAATTTTCAGTCAGTGGCACTACAAATGTGCATGTGGATGAAGTATATAGTAAATATGAGCCTGTAATATTTTAGAGAATTCCCCGAACTCTGAAGTACAAGGATCTTGGACTTAGGTTATGTAAGTAACTGGGTGACAATGAAACAGCAGTCCATTTGGTTGGTGCAGGGTGATAAAGACCTCCCCACAAAAATACTTTAACAGCGAAACCGCAAGTTTAAAAAATCCCTTTTTATTTTTAAGGATATTCAAGGATGAAAATTCCATATGATAAGAAACCATTGAGAGGGTGCAGATTTGTACAGAAGAGATCAGAATGATAAATGTGAAAATAAGATGGTGCAATACATATAGGAGGTATGAAGGTGAAAGTGCAGGTAGTGGAGGTGATAGTGCAAATATATCCAGATGACAATAAATGACAGCACAAAGTGAAAGCAAAAGTGAAAGATGAAAACTGTGATGTCTAAAGGAGAGGTAAAAAGAACACAGACAATAAAATTTAAAGTCCAAAGTGTGTATAAATAAACACAGGCAGCTGGCATGTGGGTGCTATAAGTGTAAAAAATTAAGGCAAAAGCATGCGTATTGGTCATGAGCACACAAACATAAACAGAAGAGGTGACCATTCTAGCAAAAGCAATAGATGGTAATGTAGATATGTATGATGTAGCGGTACATATAATATTGGCAATCGAAATGTGATGCAAATGTTTGCAGGTGAGACAAACAAAGAAAAAGAATGCAGTGTGGTAGGTGAGTAGTTCTGCATAAGGGAGGCTGAGGAAGGTTGTGGGATGGGTAGTAGACAAAGCATGGCAATGTTAAAAGCTGCATTAATCAAAAGGGAAACTGGATGGTGGTGTCACCAAATTAAAACAAAATGGTGGTACGGGTAGCCAAGTTTAACATTACACACACATTAGTGTACTTTCAGGAGGACTGGGGAAAGAAGATGGGTTAGTGCATATGCTGATAAAGATAGTGGAGGTGTTGAGAAAATAGTTTGAAAACTTGTTTGAAGAAGAGTGTAAGGAGAGAAGGGATCAGTTTACTAATATTCTATCCTTGCTGTGTCCAGATGAGTAGAGGAATAATAGAAATGGGTTTGGGTTTACTGAGAAATTAATATATATATATATATATATATATATATATATATATATATATATACACACACACACACACACACACACACACACACACACACACACACACACACACACACACACACACACACACACACACACACACACACACACACAAGGAAAGAAAGAAGTTATTATAGATTGTATACAGTTAAAAATTTAAATGGTAGTACATAGAGATAAATGTAGAAAACTTTCAAATTTCAAAGTGAAGTAGGTAAGGGAATGTACATGGTAAAACCAAAAATGGAACATACTAAAAAACTATATGAAATAGCTAATAAAATGGGATTATGGGTGGTCAGTTATGAATGATGTCTGGACAATGTTGGTTATGCATGGGTTCCAACATCTGTCTATATATGTCAAAAGAAAATAAGTTAGTTTTAAAACACTTAAGAGAGGCTAGAACATGGGTGCAGATATGAGCAGTGCTACCTCAAAGCTCCTGGTGTTCAATACCAGTTCCCTTATGGGTACTTTCTGTGTGCAGTGTGCATGTCCTTCTTATATTCATGTAGGAGTGTTACAGTCTTTTGTTTACCTGTTCATGTAGGAGTGTTACAATGTTCTATTCCTCCTATCCCTAAGGTACTCTGTTGGGTTAATCGGCACTCCTCAAACTGCCCATAAGTATGTAAGCAGCGTGAGAGTATATGTTATGATGGAGCATCATTCCATATGCAGCTGGCTTGTTTCCTGGAGACAGAACCTATCCCAGCAAGCAGTAGGAGCAAATCAAAGAACCAGTCTTAGATGGGATGCCTTTCCATCCCACAACACAAGAAATGGAGAATGAAAAAATGAACTCGGAAGAGCATCAGTACTTTTAATAAATCAAGAATACCATTCAATATAAGCATTACTCTTTCAGAGACTTTGTTCTTTCTTTTTTTCATGATAGCATCAACAACATTTCAAAATGCATTCTGTACACCTTTGGTACAGCTATGTAATTCCTCATTGTATCTCTAAATGCTTGAATATATAATTATTTCCAGCTAGTCAAAATCAAATTATCTCTCACTTTTCCAATGTGTCCTTATATGACATGTAAGAAATGCTCAATACACTTAGCCCAACATTTTGTAGATTCTTTGTTTGTTTGTCTTATTAAAAGAAAATGTCTTTGGGGAAAACATAAGAATGCATACTTTGATCGTGATTGTTTCATTGTGATCTAGAAACTAAAAATTATTACCATTATTAACACCCATACCTGAGCAGAATAATAGTAAGTTTTTGCTTCAGCCCAAAGTAATACAAGCTGATTTCTATGTATTTATTTCCACAGCCTTTCTGTTACAGATTCCCAAGCATCAAGTGTAAAAATAATGCTTTCTAATAAATGTTCACAGTTTTACATCATGCACACTTGTGTATCCTGAGTTGAAACAGGATGTCTGAGAACTGCTCAGTGAAAAAAAATAATCAGTATGTATGAGAAGAAATGGAAATGTTCTCACACATATGCTTGAGGCAGTGACTTCAATGTTTTGCTCAGTATGTCTTAAATTGTCCTGTTAATAGTGGTTCATCTTAAATGTTTATATACGCATATGTATAAGTGTACCTAAAAAGACTAAAACTACGTAAGACTGACAGTAAAAAGACATTGTCAGAAAAAGTTTGTAACTGAAAAATGTCAAAATGCAAAAATATTGACAAAGTTAATCTTATATTAGGGAGTAGTTTATGCTCTTACCCCACTGCTATGTGACTTTGGAGTTAGTATATATAATTAGCATGGGCCATGGTGGGAGGGGGTGAAGGGGACTTGCTTCTCAGAAAAAACATTGAATACTGTAACAAAATCCATGCACATAGAAAACCAAAGAAAAAAACTGACAACATCAACACACATTTTTCGAGATGGCTAACTGAGAGCAGTGAATTTTGAGAGCTCCATAAACTAGCATAATAATATAGGAAAATTACATTATTTTCAAGTTTAAAATGTCAGAAATCTATAGATAAACTACTAAACTAAAAACAAAAAAGCGAGGTTGTAGAAGAGCAGTCACAAGGAAATATGTTGACTTAAACACAAGTTTATTTTGATTTAAACACAAGTTTATTAGCGCTTTCAGAGGGAACAATGTCTCTCCTGCCTCAGACAAAATTCAAGCAAGTTAAGTCAAGTATTTATAACAATCAAACAAATAGCCAATTAACTAATTAACTACAATGCTCAGCACGCGTTAGTAAGACACCCAACATAAACCTCTAGCACATAAAAACCTTCTGTAAAAAACCTCTGCAGGAAACAAACACATAATGCAATAAAAATAGCAAAATACCAACATTATTTTAAAAATAGGAAGCGCTGTATAGCGCAATTCTTGAAAAACCTTTGCATTTTAAATCGAAAATACAATTCTAGTTACCTGTATAATATTATAACAACAAAAAATACAATACAAAAGATTAAAGTACTAATACTGTTAAAACTGTTGAAAGCAGACTGAACCCATACTTAAAAACCCAAATCACCTTCTCATAGTGAGGTGTTTGAGAATGCAACTAATGGACACATACTCGTTAAGTCCAGGTTACATATAAGTGGCAGTTCTTATCTGCCAAAATACCTCTTCCATCTCCAACTGGACCTGCCAAGGACCACCTCTTACATCAATTACAATGTGTTTAAGAATAGCAAATTTAAAACTATGGTCTGTAAATTCTATGATGTGCCTAGCCAGGGCATTGGTGGTATCTTTCTTACTGATGGCATAAGAATGCTCGTAAATGTACTGCTTTAATTTCCTTTCAGTTTTACCTATATAGAAAGCAGCGCATTTCTCTTAGCAGGCAGAATATACCACACTTCTAGTATCACAATTGTGCTTACCTCTAATGTTGTATATTTTATCTCTAATTCTAACCTTAGGCTCTGTGCTGACATACTTACATTGTCTACATGACCCACACTTAGTCATACCAGTGTTTTTAACATGCCTGGCAAGGTGCTTAATTTCAAGAACAGATTTTAAATTTTGTCCCCGCCTATAAATAATGTCAATGTTATCAAGACCCCTCCTGAAGTCAATGACAGTATACAAGATGAACCAAATAGGGTTCATGAAACTGCATCTAACATGCAGGTAGATGAAGTGCAGCCTCTTCGCCGCAGTGGGAGACTGTTTAACAACAATAGTAGGAGTAATAACAACATTAATGGTGGCTACAACAATTTTCAACCACAAGAACAGAATAGTTCTAATAATAATGGATCGAACTCCAACAACCAACAGGAATTTCCGAGGAATCGGAATGGTCAACAAATGAACTCGCGAGCAAGGAGGAATCAAGGGAATACGAGGAACCGGCAAAACCAGCGCAGGAGATGATGCTTCATCTCAACAATCCCTGCATTATAGTTGATTCAAAAGGGGACTTTAACATTTACAATTACACTATTTTTATGTTCACCAAGACATAGTTGACTTCTTTTCAAAAGGCCTGACATTTGTTCCTGATTCTCACATTGATCTAGTCAAAATTATTATTGATCTTAAATTGTTTGTGCGTAAGTTACACTTGAAAGTTCTTATGGGAGGGAAGTCCACCCTAACTAGTTCCCTTAAAGTCTCTAGTGTCTTTAATCCACCACTACATGACACCTTACACTCTTATGAAAAAATGTGCGAGTTTGACCTAAGGGCTTTAGTAGCTAATAGGGTAACTAATAACAATAGTTGTATTAATATCACTAGATACCAACGTGACTTCATTAGCATGTTACGGGAATGCAACATAAGGGTAATGAAATCCGACAAGGGGGGTGGACTTGTCTTCATGGACTACAACATTTATGTAGAAAAAATGCTTAGTCTACTTAATACTAAGTCTTACGCACTTGCTAGTATTAGTGAGGTAAATTCAGCTTACAACAAAATAAGGTCTATTCTTGAAGATCTTTTTTTGGAAGGGGTTACCGATATTGATTTGTATCGTTATTTGAACATGATTGCCCCCAAGTTACCAGTACTGTTTGGCACACCTAAGAGCCACAAGTTGATTAATAACCCCCCTTTTAGACCCATTGTTGATGGGTGGGGGTCAATTACTTATGCATGTGCCAAATATGTAGACAGCATACTTAGGCCTTTGGTTGAACAGGAGTCACAAATTTGCAAGGATTCATGGAGCTTCCTTCAAGATATTAACAACATTCCTTTTAATCAAGATTTTCTCTTCCTTTCAATAGATGTTAAGGATTTATATACTGTTATACCCCAAAAATTGGGGTTAGAATGGATAAGAGAGTTTCTAACATCCAGAAAGATTAATAATAATGCCACATACTTGGTTGAGACCCTTCTAGAGATAGTATTGACTTACAATTACATGTTTTTTGATTGTAAAATTTATTTACAGAAATCAGGGGTGGCAATGGGTTCACCCTGTGGAGGGTGTTTCGCCAATTGTATCATGGCTCATTGGGAAAGAACATTGCTATTTAACAACACCCTATTCCGCAATAATGTGGCCTGGTACACTAGGTACCAGGATGACATGTTTTTAATTTGGAAGGGACCACCAGCATTAGTACCGACATTTATTCTGAATATTTCCCTTATGACTGAATTTCTTGAGTTTACGTATAATCTACAGGAGAATTATATCAACTTTCTAGATATCCTCTTATCCAAGGATATTGTCAATCACAGGTATAAAAGTGTTATTTATAGGAAGCCCACGTATTCCAATGCATTTTTGCACTTCACTAGCTGTCACCCTCACCATCAGAGCTGTCATGAAAGGACAGATGGTTAGGGCAGCGAGGATGATTTCTGATGACTAGGATTTTATAGAAGAATGCGAACACTTGGGGTCCATGTTTACTAATAGAGGGTACCCGCAATCTATGGTGGTTGATATCATATCTGAAGTTGTGTATAAACATCAAACAGGTTACTTTAAACAAATTTTGTCATTTTTTAATGGTCAGAGTGCAGTAGAACTGATTAATGTGAGTGACTTTCACAGTAAAGGTAATGATCATGCTTTTAGGACTATTTTTTTGTGTACTTACAGCTTAGATCATTCGTTAATAAGAGGGTTACTTAGTAAAAATTGGGCCCTCATTATTGAGGATAGTGCCTTGTTTAATTTGCTTGGAGCAAGTCCTAAAATTATTTATAGGCGGGGACAAAATTTAAAATCTATTCTTGAAACTAAGCACCCTGCCAGGCATGTTAAAAACACTGGTATGACTAAGTGTGGGTCATGTAGACAATGTAAGTATGTCAGCACAGAGCCTAAGGTTAGAATTAGAGATAAAATATACAACATTAGAGGTAAGCACAATTATGATACTAGAAGTGTGGTATATTCTGCCTGCTGCGAGAAATGCATTGCTTTCTATATAGGTAAAACCGAAAGGAAATTAAAGCAGCGCATTTACGAGCATTATTATGCCATCAGTAAGAAAGATACCACCAATGCTCTGGCTAGGCACATCATAGAATTTACAGACCATAGTTTTAAATTTGCTGTTCTTAAACACATTATAATTGACGTAAGAGGTGGTCCTTGGCAGGTCCATTTGGAGATGGAAGAGGTATTTTGGCAGATAAGAACTGCCGCTTATATGTATCCTGGACTTAACGAATAAGTGTCCATTAGTTGCATTCTCAAACACCTCTCTATGAGAAGGTGATTTGGGTTTTTAAGTATGGGTTCAGTCTGCTTTCGACAGTTTTAACAGTATTAGTACTTTAATCTTTTGTATTGTATTTTTTGTTGTTATAATATTATACAGGTAACTAGAATTGTATTTTCGATTTAAAATGCAAATGTTTTTCAAGAATTGCGCTATACAGCGCTTCCTATTTTTAAAATAATGTTGGTATTTTGCTATTTTTATTGCATTATGTGTTTGTTTCCTGCAGAGGTTTTTTACAGAAGGTTTTTATGTGCTGGAGGTTTATGTTGGGTGTCTTACTAACACATGCTGAGCATTGTGGTTAATTAGTTAATTGGCTGTTTGTTTGATTGTTATAAATACTTGACTTAACTTGCTTGAATTTTGTCTGAAGAAGGAGAGACATTGTTCCCTCCGAAAGCGCTAATAAACTTGTGTTTAAGTGTCAAACAAAAAAATATACTTTAAAAATGATCAATACATGGTAGGTTCAGGTTAAGGCACTTTAATCTTGCAGCAAGGAGACAAAAACATGCTAATACAGAGTTTGTCTAACTAGAGTTAGGAAATGCAGGCATTTTTATACATTTTCTAATAAGACATTGCCTACCAAGCTGACGTAGTAAATCACAAGTTTTAACATCATCATTACATAGCAGTTGTTTTCATGATTTTCTGCTTGTACTATCAATTTTTGTGAGAAACTTCCTAAGAAAAACAACGTGGCCTCGGCTACCACTGGTTAGATATATGCAATGTTACCATTCAAGGTACTATGGCTAATTTGAGCACAAAGCAAGTATAGATTGCAGTTCATTTCTCCAACAGTCCTTTGTCTATGTTATCTCTAACTTCTGCAGCTGTGCATGTTCTCATACTTCGAACAGAGCTAACTGTTCAAAATCATTACATTACAGAATATAGCATTGTTCATTCATTTCTTCCTAACCTAGCAGATAATCACCTGCTTCTCAAGTACATTTCCAAAAGGCATAAACATGAATATTGCTGTGCTAGCAATTACTAGGTCAGAGGGCATCTTGCAAGTTTCAGAAAGCACACTGCAGTTTCAAAAAGCATCTTTTAGTCTCATGTAAAACTCAGCTGTATATCAAATAGTGCGTATAAAATAGAATGAAAAACGTTAACTTATTTAGTTTCTAATTAATACATATTTTCTGACATTTCCCCCCTGTTAATACTTTTTAATTCTATTTTCAAAAGAATAAACAATTTGCTTCTTCTCCTAACCTCTTCCATTCAGGATTTACAGTTAAGAGAGTGATACCACAACAAATGCATGCTTCTAATAGGAGTAATCCCACACAAATGGCAATCAGGATGTTCATTAGGATGGAACCCCACCCTCCAAACAAATTCTGGAAAAAGTCCGTCAGAGGGTTTGGGCCTGGTTTGGTCATGGCTGACACTTGCTGGATCACCTCAAGATGGTTGTTTATTTTGTGCTGGTTGTCAGGAATGTACTAACAGCATTTTCTTTTATTAAAGTGCACGTACCTCCTCTCGCCACTAGGGTGAAGACAAGAGCCATGCTGTTCTGAAGCACCACAGTTCTCATAGCATTCAGTTCATCAGTCACTAATTCGAGAGCAGAAAAAGTTGCATTGCTCATAACTTCGAGAAGTTTAGACAGTTTTCTCAGCTCCCAAATTGATTTCACTGCGCTATATGCAGGGGTTATGCCAGCCCATGATATAATGGTGTCCTCAAGTCCATGTGTGTCAGTTTATCTTTGTTTTTTACGGAGTTATGGTTTCTCCATCCTGCTTTGATTCATCCGACTGGATTCTTGGGTCTCTTAATCGGACTTCTAGGTTTGCTGCTGACCTCTCTGACGTTTCGAATATTTCCCTGAGGCAAAGCTGCAGTGTGTCATATTGCTGGAACCAGGTAACCCAAAAAACAACTGCTGGACCAATTCTCAGGTAGCCATTTATATGCTTTATTCCCACAAACAAAATAACAATTCTCTACTTTAGTATTGATATAAGCTTGCCCTGCATGAAACATTTTCTTATCAATAATAGAAAGCTGTTTTAAAAGAATAGGATTATGCTGTATCTCATCAACACTCTTATGCATCTTAGCAAAATATGCATCATAGTTTGTATCACAAAAAGTTTTAGTCTTGCTAAGTTTAATATAGCATTAATAAGAAACAGTCACATTGCAATTGCTCCAACCCACCTGAATAGTGTCATTCTTGTAAAAACATACAATCCCTTTTTGTGTAACAGGTAGGTGCAATGCTATTTTGTCTTGTGACTTCACAGGTGCACAGGTGAAGCATCAAAAATCAAGTTTTCCCAGGTCTCATTGACCCCTAGGGGGTCAGCAGTCATTAATATTCCCCCGTATGCTGTCGGTATAGCTGTACAAATCCAGCAGTTCGAAATATTGAAAGTCTCAGCATACACATATTTAATTGCCTGGTAAGTGTTAAAAGTTTGGATGCCAGTCTATGAGTGATGCATCCCGTTTGATCAGTTCAACTTTTGTGGCTGGGAAAAGGAAAGGCCACAACAAAAAGATCAATGTTATCAGTATGGTTATCAGAATAATCATGCAAATTTTCTGAGGTTGTTCTGCATCTCTGTTTATTCTATACCTGGTCATTTTGTTCTCGTTGTACAACAGTAGCAAGGTTTTTGTCCAGTTCAAAGTTCTTAACCAGTTTACAGTGTGTCAAATGAATCCAGGACGCTCACTCTGTGATCTTGACTGCAGTGGGTGTCGACAGAAGTACATGGTACAGCCCTTCCCACTTCGGAGAACTTCAGTTCTTTTTCTTCACAACCTTCACCCAGACCCATGCACCTGGGGCTACTGCTGCTTCTGATGGTCTGGTTTGCTCTTTATCTGAAACAGAATTTAACTGCAAAAGTTTGTTATTCAAAACTCGCCTCATATACCCTGCAAGTGATCTGTCAGCCTCCTACTCTGCAGGCATGAGAGGTTTCCATTGAGGTGTATAATATGCCCTCCCAAACAGAACTTCAAAAGGTGTTAACCCTTTTGCATTTGGAACAGTTCTCATGCACAACAGTGCCAGAGGTAAACAGTGCACCCAGTTCTTTTGTGTCTCACTAATCAATTTTCTAAGCTTGTTTTTCAAAACCCCATTATGCCTCTCTACTAATCCTGCAAATTGGGGGTGGTATGCGCAATGATTTTTCAGATAAATCCCGAAATAACGGCTAAGTTGTTGTATAGTTTGATTTACAAAGTGTGTGCCATTGTCACTATAAATCTTTTCTGGTATGCCAAATCTAGGAATAATTTCTTTAACGAGGACTTTTGCAACAGTAGCTGCATCTGGATTTTTAGTTGGAAAAGCTTCCACCCATTTGGAAAACATATCTATAATGACAAGGCAGTACTTCTTATTTTTGCATTGGTTCAGCTCTATAAAATCCATACAAATAGTATGGAACGGATACGGTGGTGTAGGGAAACTCCCTTGCTTAGGTTTCAATGCCCCTTGTGCATGATGCTTGTTACAAACATGGCATGCTGCACAAAATTTTTTTGTGTAGTTTGCAAATCCATACATCGTAAACACTCGATTCACTAACTGTACCATCCCCCCTGTTGAGACATGGCACTGCCTATGGCTCAACAAAGCTGCATATCTAAACAAGTTAGATGGTAAAATCGGTTTCTTTTCTTCAGAGATGTACAGTCCCTTCTCAAGGATTGCTCCTCGTTTTATCCACTTTTATTTTTCTACATTTGTAGTAAGTGTCTGCATTGTTTTTAACATTTCTAAGTCTAAAATATCAGATGGTTGTAATTCCTCACTCAAAAGAAAAACTTCTGAAGCTGAAGCTGCTTGTTTTGCAGCTTAATCAGCCCTCGCATTACCTTTTGAAATTCTATCCTGTTGCTTGGTATGAGCTACGCATTTGCAAATAGCTACTTTCTGAGGTAACTGAATAGAGTCTAACAAGTCTAAAATAAATTGCGCATGGTTAATTGGTTTACCAGTAGATGTTATCATTCCTCTATTTTTCCACTGCTGTGCAAAAACATGTACAGTAGAAAAAGCATACTGACTGTCAGTAAAAATGTTCACTCTCTTACCTTTTGCTAAGGTACATGTCCTTGTCAAGGCAATCAATTCTGCTGCTTGTGCAGATAGGCTGTGTGGTAAAGACTTTGCTTCTAAAATCTCGGTATCAGAAACTACTGCATACCCCACTAGATTCTGTCCTGTAGGACCCCTCCTGCACAAGCCGTCCACATAGTATGTCACCTTGGCATCATCCAAGGGAACATCTCTGAGATCTTTTCTAGGTAGTGTCTTTTGCTCAATCTCCTGCAGGCAGCAGTGTGGTTTGCCATCTGCAGGAGTTGGGAGCAAAGTTGATGGATTCAATGTTGTGCATCATTCAATTGTCATATGAGGTTGGCTCAACAGTATAGTCATACAGGAAAGATGTCTAGCAGGAGAAAGATACGCTACTTTTTCTTGCAGTAAAATAATCACGACTGCTTGAGGCACGCTCAATGTGAGAGGGTAGAACAATACTACTGAGCCTGAAGCCTGCACTGCCATTGCAGCTGCGACTACTGCTTGTACACAGTGGGGCAAGGATCACGCCACTGGGTCTAACTGTGATGAATAATAAGCTATGGGGCATTGTTTGTCCCCATGCTGTTGTGTTAACACTGATGTCATATAACCTTGCTTACAATCTACAGTTTGAAAAAATCATTTATGATAGTTCGGTAATCCTAAAACTAAGGAAGAAGCTATCAGTTGTTTCAGTTTGCAGAAAGCAGATTCTGCTTCTGGTGTCCACTGTAATAAATCTTGTGCTGCCATCGGCTTTATGAATATCAAGTTAGTCAGAGGAGCAGATTCCAAGGCATAGTTTGGAATCCAACTCCGACAAAAGTTAGTAGTACCCAGGAAGGACATCATTTCCTTCTTGGTAGTTGGTTTAGGTGCTTGTAATATTGCTGTTTTTCTGTCTTCATCTAATATTCTGCCTTCTTTGGAGATTACATATCCCAGGTATTTGACCTGTTTTTTCCAAAGTTGCAGTTTGTTTTTGTTTACCTTGTGTCCTTGAGTGGCTAAAAATTGTAATAATGCTATGGTATCCTCTCTGCATTCTTGCTGGGTGGGGGCTGCCAGCAGAATGTCGTCTACATAAAGTAAAATCTGACTGCCTTTCGGTGGGATAAATCCCGCCAGGTTACTTGCCATTTCTTGTGCGAATATTGTTGGACTTTCACAATATCCCCGTGGTAGTCTCGTATATGTATACCGTTTCCCCTGAAATGTAAATGCAAACCAATGTTGGCTGTCAGGGTGTATTGGTATTGAGAAAAATGCATTGCTTATATCTACCACAGAAAAATACTTTTGTTGAGGTTTCAAATCATTCAATAAAGTGTGTGGATCTGGCACCGTAGGTGCCCTGGGTATAACTGCGTCATTTACAGCTTGTAAATCTTGGACCAAACGCCATTCTCCGTTTGCTTTCCTAACAAGAAATAAGGGTATATTACATGGTGAATCAGGAGATTCTATCAGGACTCCTTCCTTAAGTAAGGCTGCTATTATAGGTTTGATTCCTATTTCTGCATCTTTTCTCAAGGGATGCTATCTCTTTTGAGGTCTAAATGCTGATTTTGGTGTGATAGTAACTGGTCCTGCTGTACGAATAAGTCCTACATCTGATTTTCCTGTTGACCAGAGAGTCTCTGGTATGTCGTGTAAGGCTTTTTCCTCTTCCTCTAGTAAGAGTGCTACTCAGCTATCCTCACTTGCCTGTGAGTGTACAGCTGGGTGTGACTGCATTATCCAATTTAGTTTCTGTTTTTGTACTCCCTGTTTGGAAAGTTCTAACTCTGTCTGCTTTTCCCACCTTGTGACTTTTTCTCCTAGGTCTGCCCACTTCAAATTTCTATCTTTAGTTAAACTCACATGTGGTAATCAATTTGATTTGTAAAGTGCTAGGAATTCCTGGGGCAATGAACAGCTTACTACACTGTTCCCTTCTGTGTCTCAGTACAAATTTCGTAATACTAATCTGTTAGCATGGTTTCTAAACAGTTCTTGCTCATATTCTTTATCAGGTCCTGGTCTGTTACAGTAATATAGAGTGCAATGCAACAAATGCTGTTCATCAGTGTCAAGGGAGGGGGATTTACTGATGGCTACATTCATCAGTTCCTCGGTTACTGCCCCTGGACCAGTCATAGCTAAGTCCTGGCTGTACCAATAAAATGTTTCACCCTCCGGTCACACTACAAAAGTATCCATTTGTCGCTGTGCTTCCATACCCTGCATAGTTGGAACTACGGCTATGCCAAATATCTGCATTAGGTCTCTGCCCAAGAGATTCACTGGGCATTTTGCAGAAACAACAATTTTGCTTTTCTGGGTCATCCCTGAAACTGGGTCAGTTAATGCTATGTTGTGGGAGAGTGGCTCCCGATACAGCTGTCCATTAGCTGCTTTCACTAATATGTAGTCAAGTGATTCTGAATTTTCTGGTAGTTTGGAAGGATGTATCAGGGTCCGTGAAGCCCCTGAGTCAAACAAGAATTTAACTTCCCTCCCCTCTACCAGAAGTGTAACTTCCGGTTTTGTGTCTGCTAAGTAGAGCTCTAGGCTCAATAACGCTAAGTCCAAAATTTCATTTTCTTCATTATCTGTGAATTCATGTACATCATCTATTTCTTCTGACACATCCTCTTCCCCTTCTATCACATCTGCACTTGCCTTTTCTTGTTTATTCCTATTCAGTGATTCTTGACTATCATATAGCCATTTCTCACCCTCCTTGTCCTCTGTGGTTACCTTTTTATTTTGCCTGCAATCCCTTGCTAAATGTCCCTTTTTCCCGCATTTAAAACATTCACCCCTTTTCTTTCTCTCTTCAAAGTCCTCTGAACGTTTATCAGATTGTTTATTTCTCTGGGTATTTTTCTTACCCTTCTTCTCAGTTTGTACTACAAAGACTTCTGACCCATCTTCTACTGCAACTACTTGAGTTTTCTTTCTCTTTTTGCTATTAAAATACCTTTTGGCATGTCTTGCATATTCAAGTAGTGACTGTAATCTACTTGTACGATGATCTACCATGTGCTTTGTAATAAAGCTGCTAATGGGTGCAATACTGCCTTTTAAAAATGCATTCTTTAACTGTTGCTCATATGGGGAATCATGTGTTTGGTCTTCAGGTACCTGCATTCCACAATGGTTATTAAAACATTCTAATAATCTGGCATAGTATCTATCAACAATTTCACCTTCTTGTTGTATGCATTGATTAATGCAAGTCTAATCAGCCCTAGGCTTCCATTTCTCAGAGATTCGGTCTGTTAGAACTTTCACTCTGTTGTCCAGTTCTGCGTTACTATGTGGGAGTGGTCTAAGCTCTGCGTTACGGGGATTCCAGTTGCCACTGATCATGTGCCAATCTGGACCTACGATTTGCCTAACTACTTTCTCTACTTCCTCTCCATTCAAATGGTAACTTAACCTCATGCCCTGTAAGTCTTCTAAGAATTTTCTAAAATTAACTTTTGGATGTGGAATACTCTCTGTGGCTTTCCGGATGTCTTCTGGTGCCCACGGTCTATATACTAGAAGTGTTGGGTCCTGTCCTGCCTGCGGATTTGGTACTTCTATGAGTGGACATATCTCCTCTTCACTCATAGCTTGTGAATTTTATTCATTTCATACAATTCAATATCCCCTCTTAAGTTGCGTGCTCAAGACCTGGTCTCGATAGGATCTCTGACAAACGGTTTTGGTTTTGCAGGAACAGCTGGGTATAGCGGAGGTGGATCAGCTTGTCCACTCACTTCATATTCTGGTAAGGGAAGTGGAGGGGGTGAAAGGGCTGTTGCTATTACCAAGTTATTGTCTTCTTTATCTAAGAACATTGCTTTTGAAATTTTAATCTTTTGTTCCCTGCGGTTTGCTTCCTCAAGCCACCTGTGTGCCTGAGGGACTCCTAATTGTTGTTATTTTTTTAGCTGACCTTTCACATCTGTTTTAAGTTGTCTAACAAGTTTAATAAGTGAAGGTTTATCTAAATTACCATCAAATTTGTATTTATTAACCCATTTTGTATAATACCTAACATTATCGGTACGCTGTAATTGCATATATTTCGCTTCTTCGGTTAAGGGCGGGTCTTGGGAACTTTTCATGCACTGATTTCCCATGTTGCCTTAGCTAAGTCAGAAATTGTTATGTAACCCTTTTTATCACGTGGTACCACGATTTTACTCCTTTTCACAGTTTATCTAGAATAACTACCTACCTATTCTGTTTCCCTGATCTATGACAAGACAGCAATCTTTTTGTCCCTGATCTGCACATGCAAATCTCCCTGACAAAACAATAATGCTGTAACAAGTCCCTGATCTAAAACAGAAAAAAGGTAAATTCCTCCTTACCTGACCCTCCGTGTGTTGATCCATCGGAACGTTGACTCATCCTCCAATCCCAGATCAGAAACAGTGGCTGGCCTCTTTCGAACAACAATTCAGTCGGAGGTCTTTCAAAGCAGAAGAGCCAATGTGGCCACTTGTCCGTACGGGTGCATGCCACAGGGCCCAATTCTGACCTGAGCCAGAGTGAGAGATATGTTTCCGGTCCGAAGGACCAAACTGTCAAAGGAAAAAATATACTTTAAAAATGATCAATACATGGTAGGTTCAGGTTAAGGCACTTAAATCTTGCAGCAAGGTGACAAAAACGTGCTAATACAGAGTTTGTCTAACTGGAATCAGGAAATGCAGGCATTTTTATACATTTTCTAATAAGACATTGCCTACCAAGCTGACGTAGTAAATCACAAGTTTTAACATCATCATTACATAGCAGTTGTTTTCATGATTTTCTGCTTGTACTATCAATTTTTGTGAGAAACTTCCTAAGAAAAACAACATGGCCTTGGCTACCACCGGTTAGATATATGCAATGCTACCATTCAAGGTACTATGGCTAATTTGAGCACAAAGCAAGTATAGATTGCAGTTCATTTCTCCAATAGTCCTTTGTCTATGTTATCTCTAACTTCTGCAGCTGTGCATGTTCTCATACTTTGAACAGATCTAACTGTTCAAAATCATTACATTACAGAATATAGCATTGTTCATTCATTTCTTCCTGACCTAGCAGATAATCACCTGCTTCTCAAGTACATTTCCAAAAGGCATAAACATGAATATTGCTGTGCTAGCAATTACTAGGTCAGAGGGTATCTTGCAAGCTTCAGAAAGCACACTGCAGTTTCAAAAAGCATCTTTTAGTTTCATATGAAACTCAGCTGTATATCAAATAGTGCGTATAAAATAGAATGAAAAACGTTAACTTATTTAGTTTCTAATTAGCATTAAGCACACACATTAATACATATTTTTCTGACATTAAGTCAAAATAAACTTGTGTTTAAGTCAACACATTTCCTTGTGACTTCTCTTCTACAACCTCGCTTTTTTGTTTTTATACAGTTTGCTAGTTTTTTGAGTTTAAACTACTAAACTACATAAATATAAATTTTGGTGGGGATATACAAAAATGTTCCTGTCAAGTAACTTGGAGATATATTGAGCCACTGAATATGAACAACTCAAGGAATTCTCATCCAGATGCTGCTTTAAAAAAAGAACTTCGGTTGATGACATCTACCTTACAGGAACTATCTTTGAAGATGGATGGTTTTAAAATGACTTAGAAAACCTCAAATTAAATTATCAGAAACAGACTGATAATCGTAAGGAACTGTTACAGCAACACTATACAAAAATAACAAATATAGAGGCTTCTCTAAATTACATTGGAGGGAGACTCAAAGAGGAAGAATTCCAAAAAGAATTTCTGCTTAAACAGAATACATGGCTGCTTAACAAAATAGATGACTTAGAAAACAGGGAAAGGAGAAACAACATAAGGATCTGTGGTCTGCCTGAAGGAGAAGACATTATTTTATTCATAACAACCTGGATTCCTGAATTTTTAGACTTGAAAGAAGGACTTTCATTTGGAATCGAAAGGGCACATAGAGCACTGAAGAAACCTGCTTATAACTCAACAAATACTCCACCTAGATCCATAGTTATACAATTTCTTTCATTTCTGGACAAGGAACTAATATTAAAATATGCTTGCAGAAAATCACCCTTAAAATATAATCAAAGCCTAATAAGGTTTGACAATGATTATTCTTCCAGAATACTAGAACAAAGGAAAAAAGTCTGGCCAATAATAAAACAGTTGAAACAAAACAACAATAAAGCACACCTGGCCTTTCCAACCAAGATAAAAATACTTTTTGCCAATGAGATGAGAAGCTTTAATGACTTAGAAGAAGCTACTATATTCATCAAAAACAACAACATAGTGTCTATCCCAGGAGAAATGGAATGGATGTCCCCTACTCTTAAAAGAATAAAAGAAACAAATAATTGGACTGATGCTAGAAAGAAGAAACAAAAAACTGATTCCAAGATAGCTGTCCCAAAAAATAACTCTTACAACTAAATCTCTCAGAAGTATCAACTGATATTGCACATCGCTTGTCATCTGCTTTTATTTTAAAAAAGGAGGGTTTCTTAAACAACTGAGAAATAATAATGATTTATTCCAAACGTTCAGAGTCCAGTAATTCTTCACAAACAAAGGTAGGTCAAGATGGATCAGTATTTACATTATATATAAGCCAAACAAAGCAACATATAATATAAACATAGAAGTTTATATTCCCCTACCTGAACTCATTGAATCCTTATCTTGTTCATTTTTCATGTTTTTACTTATAACAATTTAAGTAATTAATTAACTAATTCAACAAGGTACCATTCATCAGAGTTCAGACTCAAATGTAACAAGTCAACATCATATATAATAGCAGTAACAGCAGAGTGTTTTGAAAAAAAAATGCTGTCATAGAGACTAATGCAATTCTTCAGTTAAAATATGATTTAGAAATGTCATGTATATCCTGGTTGAATAATAGTAACAAGCTCTTAGTATAAATGTCATCATTATTCTGTCTAAATATAGTTAATATCAATTATGACAGGTATCACAGCTACAAGTGCTTTTTGATCAATCCTGATATGGTGTGCGTGGATGCAGCTGTTTCTGGCAGCTAGTACAAATGTCATTATTATTCTGTCTAAACATAGTTAATATCAATTATGGCAGGTATCATAGCTTTGAGTGCTGTTTGATCAATCCTGATACAGTGTGATTGGATGCAGCCGTGTCTGGCAGCTAGTACAAATGTCATTATTATTCTGTCTAAACATAGTTAATATCACTTATGGCAGGGATCATAGCTTCAAGTGTTGTTTGATTAAGCCTGACATGGTGTGTGTGGATGCAGCTGTGTCTGTCCGCTGTTGTATGTTGCCATTTTTATTTCCAGGAAGCTGTGAGTTGCAACTTGTGATCGAGGTTTACTGATGCTTGTGTATTAGGAAGAGACATTTGCTGTTTTAGCCTGGATCCAGGGGAAGGGCGTGGATAAAACTGTGATTTGGAATATTTTGGCAGAGAATAGTTTGTTTATACATCTGCTGAGTGAGAGGTGGGAAGGCTCAAAGAATGTGTTATCTCTTGTTGTGGTGGCTTGTTGGGAGTTTTTTTTTTATCTGTTTGCTCTCCATTCTTTTCCTGGCTGCTGCCTCACTGAAAGGGAGGGAATTTAGGCTTGAAGTTGCAGTGAAGTGAAGCTTTGCTTCAGGTGCATCGCGAGCATCTGGTATGCAGTACACAGATACACTAACAGAAACAGACGCTCCCAGGTTGCCATGGTAACGCAAACCAAATGACGATAATGCTTTACTGCTCTGAGGAGCCTCTGAGATGATTCTTGACAATGTTTTTGGTTTTAAAAAATATACATATAATAAAATGGCTGTTTTAAACCACATGTACACATATTGATGGTCTCCCAACACTTTGTTTAGCTCATTAAGTTGAATCTTGATAAAAAAATAAAATAAAATAATATCAATTTTATATTTAAAATGTATTTTGCTCCAAACACATTAAGGACTTACATAAGAGTGGAAGTCTGAGTTATTGTGAAAGACTAAGAGCACTTGGTCTTGTGCAGAGCCCTTTGCAGTGGTCTGGGAGATGAGCTTGCTCGGACGTGTTGGGAATATAAGGATAGCTGATTATAGCGGTGTTTAGGGTTGCCGGGAAGTGCTAGAGTCATCAGATTTTCTTCATGGAAATATCTGTGGGAATAGAAGGTGTGTTGAGTGGTTCACTGGCAGAGTGGCCACTGCATGGAACAGGCTGGTATAGTGGAACAGGACAAATATTGGTTTGGATATTTTAAGAACAGCCTGGAAGCATACCACATGAACTAGTGAATAGTATTCTGGCAAAACTTGATCCGTGCTTGAAGCACTGATATGTGTGTATATAAGGATGCAAATATATTTTAATAAATATCTTGTGTCTAACAGAACTCTTTTCAAACTATCTGGAAACATACAGAGCTAAGTATATTTTTTGGTTCTTCAGAATTGTGTATTGCAAATTGTTGCTGGACTAATTTTATTCAGAGTTGTGCATTGTTGTTTTTGATTCACTGTATAGTTTTTAAGATCTCTGCTGAAAGTGCTTTGTCCCACCTCTCCCTATTTTCTGCTGTGTCTTAAGTTGGTATAACTGGTTTTTACAGCTTGTGTCATCTAACTATCTGAAGGATTACCTGCATAATAATAGACCCTGTTAGTTAACAGCCTGCATATCATTGCTGGAACCTGTGTCTACCAGAACTCTTTTCAAACTATCTGGAAATATACAGAGCTAAGTATATTTTTTGGTTCTTCATTAGTGTGTACTGTAAATTGTTGCTGGACTAATTTTATTCAGAGTTGTCAACTGTTATTTTTTATTCACTGTGTAGTTTTTCAGATCTCTGTTGAAAGTGTTTTATCCCACCCACTCTCCCTATCTCTGGTTTGTTGTTTAAATTTGGTGGCTTTTACAGTTGCCCGCCCCACTGTAGATTTGATCCAGGAAACTCCCCCCAGTCCCATCTCTTTACCACATTCTACCTAATACACTCCTTCTGCACTTGTTTTTAGTCATTTTTAATTTAATTGCATTTTTTAAACTGTGTTTGGTCTAATATTGCTATATACTCAAGTGTGCTAGCTTGCACTGCATTTGAAATATTTGTACTGCTATTTTAGCTACTTTTCTTTAAAAAAAACTGAAAGCCTGTTTCCTACCTTTCCTGTAACTAGTGTAGTCCAGTTACAAATTTGCTGTATCCAGGACTGTATGTAAGCTTCTGACCCCCCCCCCCCAGGCCTTTCTGTGTTGGAGGGAAGCCTTCTAGCTTGTCAGTGGGAGTGGCAAGCACTAGATAACCTGTCTACCACATAAGGAGTGGATCTGGCCCAGAAATTGTAGTTTTTGGCCGTCTGAGCAATCTTTTCCATCTCTTTCAACTTTCTAATTTGAAAGCCTGCATTTGCACTTGTTTCTTTCCTGTAACTAGTCTAGTGCAGACACAGATTCTTAGCTTTAGCACTTGAATTTACTTATTTGTGCTCAGCACTTGTTCGGAACTTATTGTAAGCACTAGATAAGCTACTAATTACTATAGCACTAAACCTTCCTCATTACCTAGAGGAAAACAGTGTTTGCACTTACTTTTCTCACTTGCTTAGAGAAAAAAAAAGTTCTTGTACTCACTTTCTGCACTTATCTAGAGGAAAATAGTTTTTTATTCAGGCATGTTCAAGGGTCATCTCCCAGTGTTCTCTCCTGTCTATCTGATGAATCTGAGCATCTTGGGGCAATGTAGAAATTGCCTCATGTACACAGACAACCCTCTCCTCCTACCACCCAACACTACAACCTGTGAGAGATGCACTTATCTAGCCAAACTGGAGGTAAAGCTCTATCCAACCAAGTGAACTTGACATTCAAGAAGAGAAGGTAAACACTTGCACCACACCATATTTATCACATAGTCTCACTAAATCTGCACCACCAAAATCCACACATAGAAACACAAAAACATTCGTGGAGGCTCAAGCAACAGAGACCTCCAAAGCAGAAATGCAAGCAACTTCTACCCCCCCAACACAACCCAAATGACACATAGCCCACAGACTCAGTGTGCCACTCAACCACAGCCAATAAGGCAAAACAACATATCCAACACACTAGTCATAGGTGACTCTATAGTCAGGCACACTGATTTCCCACTGACCAAGCTAAACAAGGAGAAGGTTACTGTCAGCTGCCTGTTGGGTGCCAGGATCTGCCACATAACCCACTCACTCAGGTCACTCCACAACAAGTACAAATATGACTCTGTCATTATCCATGTTGGTGTGAATGACCTGAGACATGCCTCCCTGGACTACATGAAAACAGACATGGAAGAGCTCTCCGATCTTTTAGCCCAGGCAGGTATGACCCTAGCACTGGGTTGCATTCTGCCATCGCCCAGAATGATACCACAGTACAAGGACAAAATGATTGACTTTCAAAATTGTCTGAGCTTCTGGTATCATTCTAGGGGGATCCAATATCTGGCTGCTTGGGATGACATGGTCGACAGAACATGATGCTTTGCCACAGAAGGCCTGCACCTATCGCCCCTGGGATTCCGGATACTGGCTAAGGCTCTTGCCGCCTCTATAGTGCCTTTTTTAGGCAAGGTTCAAATGACAAATTCACCACCGTAACAGGAACAGGCAAGCAAAGACTGAGGATAATGCTACTCAATGCTAGAAGTCTAAATCTGAAAATGCACTCACTCGAGGCACTCCTTACAATGGAAAACATCGATATCTGTGCAGTGACTGAGACCTGGATCAAGGCACCAGAGAGCACCCCTGCACAACCAGGCTATAACTCATACCACACTTTTCGGCCATGTAACCTGGACTGGAACACTAAAGGTGGAGGTGTGTCCATATTCATTAAGGATATCCACACCTCCAGGCTAGTTGCATAATGCATCCGAGGTTATCCAAGTGCAACTAACTCTGGGCAAAACTGCAATCCAAATTGTAGCTTGCTACAGATCCCCCACCATGCCCCAATATTCCCACTCCTCTTTTCTTGATGCAATGGAAAATATTAGGGTTCAACCAAACACCCTAATAATGGGCAATTTCAACTACTCCACCATTAACTGGGAAAACTACATGTGTACCAACTGCTTCACACAACTCTTTCTGGAATTCATAAATTCCAGTGCCCTGGATCAACTTATCCACACCCCCACCAGAGTTAACAATATCCTAGACCTAGTTATTACCAACATGAGTGACCGGTGTTCCACACCTGAAGTCAACTCCTCGTTGGTCCGATCCAACCATAAGCTAATCACCCTTGATATCCACATCCCGCCCCACCCCCTTTTAAGGAAACCACAGTAAAACATTTCTCCAAAGCCAACTTCATGCTTCTTAAGACAGAAATGGTGAACTTTATGAGACCCATGCAGATGGACAATACGGTTACAACTGCTGAATCCTACACAAATGCACTCTATAAGCACTTACATGAGTGCATGGATCATGCTATCCCAAACAGAACCAAGATGCTATCCTCCAAAAAAAGGAAGCCAATCTGGTGGTCTCCTGCCATAAACAAACTGTACAACAGAAGGAAGAAATTGTTGCAAAAGACAGTAAAATACCATGAGTGGAGGAGCTCCCTGGTCGTCCTCAGTAAGAAGCTGAGATCCCTTATAAAATCCTCCAAAGCTAGCTATGAAAACAAAATCACCACTGATTCTAAGGACAACCACAAATCATTCTATAACTATGTCAAGAATCTCAATGGCAACACCCAGGTCTGCTCTGAGTTACAGCATAACGGCATGAAAATTACATAACCAACTGATATTGCCAACATCCTGGAAGATAGGTTCAGTGCTAACTTTACCCCCCACCCCATAAAGGGCCCATATCTATACAGGAAGAATGCAGAGTCCCTGTAATCACAACTACGCAGTAAAAGCTGCACCCTCTAAAGCCAAAAACACAGCATCCATGGGACCAGACAACATCCCAGGCTGCATTTTACGCTGGCTCCCCAACTAAGCACCATGTTCAGTCATAGCCTCACATCAGGCTTTGTGCCCACTGAATGGCATACAGCAACAGTTATCCCACTCCACAAAGGGGGAGCCACCACTGATCCTGGGAACTATCGCCCTATTAGCCTGATGAGCCTGATCTGCAAGTTCATGGAATGTATGATCATGGAACTCATAAACAAAGACATTGCTAACCTCCAAACACAGGATCACACCCATTCCGGGTTTGTGAAACGCAGATCATGCCTCCTAAACCTAATCGACTTCTTTGAGGCAGTCACCAAAGCTGTAGATGAAGGTAAGGTGGTTCACACAGCCTATCTTGACCTCACCAAGGCTTTCGACACCATCCCCCATTCTGGAATTATAGCTAAACTCACTAAACTAGGCATAAATTCCTAAGTCACACAATGGGTTGCCAACTGGCTCACTGACAGAACCCACACTTTAAAAGTTGCACACTCCAAATCTCAAACCAGTGACAAGTGGAGTATCACAGGGTTCAGTCCTGGGACCTCTCCTGTTTGGTATCTACTTCTCTGAAGTACAGGCTAACACAGAAGGCCTCTGATTAATGACGTTCACAGATGACTGCAAACTAGAAACCATAGTCGAGTCCCCAAATGATGTGGAAATCCTACAGCAGGGCCTCTCTGAGACAGATGCCTGGTGTCAGAGCTATGGCCTCAAGCTCAATGCCAAAAAGTGCATTGTCATCCCCTTTGGTAAAAATTCTGTACCCATGAACTACTACATAGACAGCAGTTTACTTAACACCAAATGTGTAATAAGATACCTTGTGACCCAGGTGGACAGTAGTTTGTCCTTTGATAGCCACATCACCACAGTAGTCAGGAAGTCCTTCTACATGGAACACCTCATCATAAAAGGGTTCTCATCCAGGAAAAAAGAGGTCATTTTTCCCCTCTACTCAACACTCATTAGACCCATTATAGAGTACAACGCACCTTTTGGAATGTTCCTCACAAGACATGTGCAGCAGCTGAAAAGGCCACAGAAGTACCTCACAAAAAGGATTACTGGCCTCAAACAGATGCCCTACAGTGACTGTCTCAAAAAACTCCAGATTTACTCCGTCGCATATCGCCTACTACGAGGTGATCTCTGCCTAACATATAAAGCTATGTCAAACCCAGAGCTGTTGGACATGCTACACCTAAAGAAATCCCAATCCCCTCCGAGCTACACAGTCTAGGGACCCAAACCTTGTCACCATAATAAATGGGACATGCTGGAGGGATTGATTCCTATCCCAGAGACTTCCCATACTCTGGAACAGGCTACCCATCTATGTCAAGCAAAGTTCTTCATTAGCACTCTTCAAGAAAAATCTTGATGAGTGTATGGGAAATAGGAAATACACCCCAGGGATCACTTCTGTGTCTCTGCTCGACATTGGCACAGGAAAATAACTTTCTTGGGTGGTGTAAGCCAGGGAACCTTGTTGGCTAGGCTTAAGTAGGCCCTTGGACTAATAGACTAGTACCTACCTAAGAACCTATGAAGAAACTAGAAGGGTCTCATAATTTAAAGCCTATAGACTGTATAAACATGCTTGGAAGGAGCTAATAATAAGAATAAGCATTACAGCTTGTGGACTGTCAAATAACTAAGCAACAGCCAAAAAAAAAACACAATAGTTATGTAATGTATGATTTTAGTAAATCTAGACATAAAATATATAATCGTCATATAAGATGAAGCAGTCTGCTGAATTTAGATATTAAAGACAGGATTTAATAACATGGGCTTGTGTATAATAACACTACTGTCTTAACTTGTCATAAATGACATACACTACATTAAACATCAAGAGGAAGCGTGATGATTTTCTTATATAAGAAAATATGCATAACAATTCATGTAATCCCTTTAACTTGAATTGTAGTTTTTGTAACCTATCTTGACCATATATAATACTTAAGTGGTTATCAAAGTAACTAATGTTTATACATGACATCAAACTGACAAAGTTGTTCAAGAGAAACAATAGAAGCTTGAACCCAAAATGTCACTGAATGTAACAATTATATTCAAAACAAATAGTATTAAATTGACAATAATCACTCAGTTTAACCTTTGCTGATTATACAAAATCGAATGTTGCCATTTAAATTTTAAAAAATTCAGTATATGCCATAAAATAGCAATTTATGAATATGGAAAAAGAACTTGCAATCATTAATCACAATAAGTGAATTTGTTGTTTTTAACCTATAATTTCACTCATTTTATAGTAAGAAAGGACATATATGAAAATCCTTATGTGTAAGAAATTGGGGGGGATGCACTGATAATTAAAATGCACTAACTTTCATCAATGTTCACATACAACAAACTTGATGCTTTAAGTAAGTTAGCAATAAACAAAGTGATTACTTAAATGCTGGAAACCAATAAAATATAACCTCTGATATATCCAATAAAATACATTGTATTATAAACATTAGGTATAAATATTATTACCATCTATTTATATTAAGTAATACGTTTTGAAAGACTTCATCAATAAGGATGAATATGATAAATAACTGTGTGCTATAATCTTTTACTGAGGTTTTATATATGATACATCCTACTTTACTATGATTGAATTGCTTGTCGTCTATCTTTCATGTAAATATTAATTGTTTATACAATAAGTAGACATTTATATTGTATTAGAATTCTGTCTAATCTACAATTGTACTATATCTGTTCAAAATAATATAAATATTGCTTATTCCTATTACAAATATTCTCCATATGATAATTCATTTTATGGAGCTCAGATGTTCTGGATTGTCAAGGTATGAGTGATAATCTGATGGACTTGGGTTTATCCATCAGATTAGGAATGGTTTTCATTCCATGGCTAGTGCGGATCTTTGTTTTGTTAACATTTATTAATTTAAGTGTGCTATTTCACAAAAAACATTTTAGTATGCCTGACCAAAACATTACTTTATTGGTAAACACTCAAAGTATAAATCTGATAATTTTCTTTAAAAACTCAAACATATACTTTATAGTTATCAGAGGAAAATGTTCAATAGTCACAATAAAACAAACATACATAGTCTAAATAACCTAAGATGGATTTAAGTTTATTATCTTTAAATACTAATGGCTTAAACAATCCTAGCAAGAGATCAAATCTACTGAAATATTTAAAATTGAACAAAGCACGAATTGGTTTCCTTCAAGAAACTCATTTTAAAACAAATGACAATTACAAATGGAATCCTAAGGAATATATGATATTGACGCAATCCACGTATAAGACAAAGACAAAATGGGTAACAATTTTATGGAAAATCATTGTGATTAACCCAGAAATCATTTATAAGTATGGAGATAAAGAAGGCCTTATGTCATTAGTAATAGTTAAATATAATAACAGAATATGAACCCTAACCAATCTATACTGGTTCCCAGGCATTGGAACAGGAACTGTTAAAAAAACAGTTGGATTTCATTTCCAATAATTATAAAGGCAACTTAATATTAGGAGAAGATTTTAACTGTATATATGATATTTCTGAAACTACAAATAAAAGATTGCTGTGTACATCTGCTGTATCAAATGCTTTAAACAAGTGGGTAGAATCATTTCACCTTGTAGATACTTTCAAATTTAAAGAGGATAAATCTGTTTTGTTGTCCCATCAAGATCACAGATTTGGTACCCAAACTAGAATATATAAAATAT
Source organism: Protopterus annectens (assembly GCF_019279795.1). Taxonomy (NCBI): domain Eukaryota; kingdom Metazoa; phylum Chordata; order Ceratodontiformes; family Protopteridae; genus Protopterus; species Protopterus annectens. Next base: position 1,613,104,748 of record NC_056741.1, read on the forward strand.
ATGCTGCCCATGACTTACACGCTAAAACCATTAATTTCTCAATCACTCCCTGCCCCTTTTCAGACCACAATTCATTGATACTAAAACTTCAAAATGGGTACAAACCATTAATCTTTAACTCCAGAATCCTAGCATATGCAACTAAAATTAAAGAGTTCAAACCCTGGTTATTATCTGAATTACAGTTCTTCTTAGATATTAATTACACCACAGAGATAAATAAAATAATGATATGGGACTCATTAAAAGCTTACATATATGGGAAAACCCTAAATTTATATAAAAAAATTCAGAGAATGGGATTCTGAATTATTAGATCTACAATCCAAACTTTTGTCAGTAAAAGCTGAAAAAAATCAAAATCATTTGGAGATGAAAAAGAAAGTAGAAGTATGAAACTATGAATACAATGAAATTCTAACACATAAAACTAGTTCAGCTTAAGAAACACTAAAAATTATACCTTGGCCACTTCTCCCAAATATCTACATAATATCCTCAAGAATCAATATACAATCAAAAGCTAATAACATTAAAAGTATCGTCCATGAAGAGAAATGGAAAAATGTCTCAGTTATAGGTGACATTCTTGATGCCTATAGAAATCACTATATGGACCAAAAAGAAAATATACATATCAATCAAGTAAATCTAGATGAAAAATGTTCTAAAATAAAAATACCAGAAAAATTGAAAATAGATCTGCAAGCACCCATATCCTAGGAATTGAGTTATGCAAGGATAATAATGAATTCATCTCAAAAAACTACAATAATATCATCAATACAGTTAAAATCTCTATGGAAAATTAGAACAAAATAATATTAACCTTTGAAGATAGACTACAATTAATAAAAATGTTTTTACTGCCCAAGATCCTATATATAACCTTGGCAATACAACTGTAAACAGAAAGGAATATACTTAAAGAAATACATTCATGCCTAATAAAATTTGCATGGTTTCCCAAAAGAAACAGAGTAGCTTTAATACATCATAACAGACCATGGAAATTTGGAGGATTAAACTTTCCTGATATAGAAATATATATAAAAGCATCAATATCTAAAACAATCTCAGATTGGATATGTCCAAATTACTCTGCAAATTGGAAAGAATTACTAACTGTAATATCAATAAATGAATCAAATAACAGATAAAAACAATCTGTCATGGCACATATTATGTATTAGTATGTAATATAACATAACTAAACCCACTAAAACTCATATGATTAATTATTACATTGACTCATTTAGGAAAATTATTAATGCAAACATAGATTTAGAAATCTGGTTTGATCTTTTAACACCATTTATAGTCTCAAAGAACTTTCCACATAAAATATAGAGAGAAATTATTAATTCCTGGGAACAGAAAGGATTTGTTTGTTGGCTCCATTGTATCAAAGAACTAAATTTTTTAGATATACAAGTAATAAAGGCAACATACAAAATTCCACAACAGGACGGGCTAACTTTACAGAGTATTCTGTCATATTTTCAAGATTTAAGTAGAATAATTAACAATTCTGCATTTAAAGAAATACCTACATTTATTAAATACATATATGAAATCATAAATAATGACTTTGACATGGCAAACAGTATTTCAAAATTTTACAAAATATTGATAAACTATAAAACAACACCCAAAACTTCATATTGGAAATATATAACAAAAGGACACTCAATACATTTAACTGAAGATATTAAAACAAATATCTTATTATCAATAAAATATACATCATTTACACAATACAGGAACTTTTTTTTAATTATAAATGCTTGCACAGAGCATTCTTAACCCCAGATATAATCAGTAAAATTATTTCTTCCATAAAAGGAATATGTTGGAGATGTGAGCAAGTACACAATGTAGATTGGAACCACATTTTCTTTGATTGTGTTAAAATTAAGCCATTTTGGAATGGTATTAATAACTTTCTATAAACTTTATTTAATGAATCATTTTATTTAACTAAAGCTCTTGTATTATTAAATGTGGACAAAGGTCCTCATTTGAATAGGTCAAACATGTATCTAGTATGGAATATACTTGCAATTTCAAGGAAGTATATAACAAAAAGATGGAATACAAACATGATACCAGCTTTGGAAGACTTCTACAGCCTACTGAAGACCACAGCATTATTGGAAATTAAAATTAAAGAACTAAGAATTTATCCAAAGCCATTTATCAACAACCCTTGGGGAAAAATCTTATTGTTGACTGACACAATACAATAATTGATCAGACACTCTGATAATGGATTGGACATACTTATAAAGTAACTGTATACATTAAGATCTGTTATAGTGTCAGGCTAGTGTAAATAGTGTACATAGTTATTTAAGAAGTTATGTATAAATACTATGGAATTCATTCAAATGTATCTGAAAAATAAAAAAAAACACATTTTTCAATGTTTTAGCAGATGGATAAACCCGCTACATCTCCCACTCCCTCTCCTTATAATATGTATATATATATATATATATATATATATATATATATATATATATATATATATATATATATATTTATATATATATATATATATATATATATATATGTGTGTGTGTGAGGTGTGTGAGTGTGTGTGTGTGTGTATATATGGTTTACCATTAAAATGTTGCCATGCAATTGCACGGCTATGAAGTATTCGAACAACAGATGTTCAAATACTTCATATGTGGGCAGGTTATGAGTGAATGGTATATTTGCGAACAGACTGTGCATTCGCAAATATAATGTTCGCTCATGTAAAGGGAACATAGTGCAGTGCGGTTAGGGAAATACATCCCTTTCCTCACTGTAGTGCTATCTCAGAGTTGGAATAATAAGTTGGGGGTGTGTGGGGGGGTGCAGTCCCCACAGGGGGGTGCAGGGGGGCTTGCCCCCCTGCATACATGGGAGATTAGGTGTAGGGATTTGGGAGCTGTGGTAAGGGTGGCATTGTTGTTAATGCCGTAAAATGTTGTTGTCGACATTTTCAGCATTAAAGGCTGTTTTTCGACATTAGGGCTGTTCATTTAGGTGCAGTTTTGGTAAAACACTTCACTGTTTCGTACCTTTTTTTTTTATAAATTTCGAGATATTGATATATATATTTATATATATATATATATATATATATATATATATATATATATGTATGTATATATATATATATATATATATATATATATATATATATATATATGTATATATAGATCTACCTTACAAGCTCAGCACTTCACAAGATCGGCATTTGAATGATGAGACCACAAGAACGAAACCGCAAAAACATGAAAGTTCACATGCCCGACAAACCACAATCCCGACAGTTAACAAAACGAAAAGTTTGCTGTTCCACACAACACACACACAACACAAGCACACCAACAACATAAAAACCTACACTACACCTTACACACAACTATCTATGCACTAACCTTAACCCAAACCCTAACCCTAAGGTCCATCACTATCGCACTTACCTTACCCACACCCTAACTCACTCAATCCGCCCTTAACCCTCAAGTCTCTCAATATTGCACACTTACCTTACCCGCACCCTAACCCTAAATCCCTCACTATCGCACACTTACCTTACCTGCACCCTAACCCTAAGTCCCTCACTATCACACACTCACCTTAAGCGCACCCTAAGCCTAAATCCCTCACTTTTGCATACTTACTGAGTCGCGCTCACACGTTTCCCATGTCAGTGTTTTCATTGTCGGGATTACAAGTTGTTGGTTATCTGTTCCATCGGTCTTGTAGTCTCATCATTCTAAATGTCGATCTTGTGAAGTGTCGAGCTTGTAAGGTAGGTATATATATATATATATATATATATATATATATATATATATATATATATATATATACACCTCGGAGTTCATGCAGCAGTGGAGAAAGGGCATAAAGCACTCTACAGTTTATGTTCAATTTTACAGTCTTTTTCAGTGTCAGTCTTCTTACTTTTCAGCATTTTTCTGTCAATCTTTTTTACTGTTGATTTTATGTTGTTTCAGTCATTTTAGGTATGCCCCCACACCCCCCACTAAATATATATTCCTACTCCGAGATCGCACTACAGTGAGGAAAGGGCAAATATTCCAATCTTCACTGTACTGCAATCCCAAAATACCAATTTTAATTTTCTGTTTATTCGCGCATGTCAGCTTTCGAGAGTTTGCATTTTCAGCATTCTGAAGTAGACCATATATATATATATATATATATATATATATATATATATATATATATATAAAAGAATTTTAAATGACTTGGTTGTTCAAAATGTTTACTATGTTTCTGGGAGATGAATGCATTGATTCCATGCAAGAGCATGCTCATGACATCTGTGTTGTTATGATAGTTTTGCCAAATTTATGATCTTTACATCAATGTGACGTTGGAATTAAGGGCAGTATCCATAGTTCTTCCCTCCATTTGTTTGCAGTGGTATTCTGTCTATAATGGTACTACCCAAATATGCAAATGTCATCAGGGTATGTGAGTCACGCTGAGTACAGAATAACAGAGGTGTTTTGATAAACATGCCTTCTTATGGCAAACTAGTAACATAATTAAGACATAAGTGTCAAGGGCAAAGTTACTATGAGGATAGGATGCATTGGTATATTACTCCATTTCATACAGATAACCCTAAAAGGGACTCATTTGCATTCAAAATGCATAACGGACACTAAACTTATGCAAATATGTTTAACAGCACCATGCATATATGGAGTTATGTAGCAAATTAGTATGGAAACAATGTATTTCAAAGTATTGGAAAATAATGTGAAACAGTTCAAAATTAGGCAAAATAATTTATTTTAGTGTCATTTTATTATGTGTGCATACATGATCAAGTTATTGAAAGGGAAAGCTGGGGAAAATAACATGTATTGATGTCATGCAGTGCTTGGACAGTGCAGTGGTGCAGCGGTAGCATTGTTGCATCACAGCAAGAGGTTCTGTGGTTTGATTCTTGGCTGGAGTGCCTTCTGTGCAGAATCTGCATGTCCTCTCTGTGTTCATGTGGGTTTTCTCCGGGTGCTCTGATTTCCTCCCACATTACAAAGACATGTGTCTAGAGTGTTTCTCCCCAGACTTTCCCGGTTAACAAATGTTAAATAAATAAATTGTGCATACATGGACAAACTACTGAAGGGATCACTGGGGAAAATAATTTATTGTGGGGTCATTTTAGTGTTTATGCATACATGGTCAAACCGCTGAGGGGATTGATGGGGAAAATAACCTTTATTAATGTCATTTAGTACTTGTGCATACATGGACAAACTACTGAAGACAACACTGGGAAAATAATGTATTGTGGTATAATTTTAGTGCTAGTGCATATATGGTTAAACTACTGAAGGGATTGCTGAGAGCAAGTTTGTGGATTACAAAATAGATATAAGATGGCAACAATGCTTTTACCAATAGATGTGGGCATAAGCTGCTTTACACAATTTTTCATTTACCTCTCATTATACTTAATCTACTTACACTAAATTGTGGGCATTGCTCATTACCATAAATGGCCTCCATAAATAGCAGCCTAGTGATGCTCACTTATGGATATCATGGATACCCATACCTCGTTCGTAGAAATGACTGTGAATACTGGCCTAAATTTTACTGGTAAATATCCTACAGAGAGGAGACATAATATTGCTAATATATTTATAAATGCATTTTCAATAAAACAGGCACATATAATAACATTTCCACTAGAGTCTGCTCAAATGAGAATAACCAAATGAATATCTAATATTTATGCATTTCCCTGCTTATGATGTTTAGATGACTTGAAGAAGATGAGCGCATAGCTTGGTTTACATTACATTTATAGAAAGCTCATAATGAAAGTATTTACTCATGGCAGCAGTGTATCTGTCAAGCAATCTACAAGATTAAAACACACTGCAGCATATTATATAACAGAAAATTACAGGGTAGTGGATCTGAGTTCTAAAAACTCACTATTTTATTGTAGTTTTTGTAAATTATTTCTACACTTTTTGACAATGTTCTGTACAATTCTTTAGTACCACCACATTCTTCATAAGCATTTTTTAAAACAGAACCAAACCAAACTTTTACCATTTCTTATACTTCTGTGGATTAAAAACATTTCATACATTTGTCACTGAAAGCTGCAGTATTTGCTGCCAGTAAATACATATGACACAAATTATATAGCCTTAATATTTGACTCTGTCTAGATTATACTGTTTAGCTATCCAAGTGTAAAAAAAATAAATAAAATAGAACAAAGTAAAAATAAAAGTTTGTGCAAGAGTCTGCTCCTTTTACTAGCTTTAAATATGGCATAGAACAATCAAGTATAACTGAGTAACTGAACACAACAAACCACTTCAGTACTCTGTATTAAATTTATTTATTTAGTTATTTATTTATTACAGTTTGATGACCGGGATAGTCCACTGGGCCTGGAAGAATCTGTTTTCAGTGGAGACCCTAGTAGAAAAGCTCCACAGGATAACTATTTTACAATAGTTATAAAAAGTAAATAAAGTAGGAGAACAGTGAAAAATACAGAGATAATATACAATTTGCTAAAAAAAAGTCATAACATTTCTAATCCTAGGATATGAATGCACAGATTTCTAAAGATAATTTCATAGGAGACACAGAGTATTCATACTAATACTTTAGTAGAAGGGTTGCATTACCTTGATGTTTTGAGTTTTGTGAATCAAACCTTGTCACATGTATAGTTATTTGGCCATTTCTGTTATAGAACTTAACTGAACAATGAACCCCTCACTTTTCAAACTTATTTTTTGTATGAAGGTGATTAAAAGATATTTCAAATTTAAAATCAACAGTTTATGTATGTTTAGACAAAAGCCATATACTGATATTTTCAAGTATTTATAACCAAACATTGTGCATATACACCTCTGCCATCCTCACAGTCATTGCTAGAGACACTACAGTTGTAAAACATGGCATCTTTGAAACTCTGTGCAATTTAAACAGGAGTCACAAAGCACTTACCCAATGTGGCTCACAACAAGAGCTGCAATATATTGAGGGGGTAATGACTGGCTTTCTTAATCCCAATGTGATGCTAGGAAAAAAAAAAAGATAAATAATTAAAACAGAGTTGGCTGACAGGTCTTATTGTGTAATGTCACACCAGGGAGTTTTAATAGATAACTTAAGCAGAAGAAATGCTGTATGAGTTAAAACATGTATTAATGAAGATGTGGTAGAAAAATAACTGATAAGTATGTAGGTTGTTATGACTTAAATTTCACAACTAAACTTTGGAGAAAAGAAGTGATGAGTATATGATTATAATGCATAAATCAGGAGGTGCAAGGGAGTATATTCATAGTTTCAAGGATATGAAGGGTTATTGTGACAGAAGACTTCTATTTATGTATGTTTAAGAGGAAGTCACTTTTAATAGTTATATGCAGTGGTAGCAAAATACGGTGGTCTAACCACGGAGTATATCTCATAGCAAAAAATGTTCAAACAGACACACTGGCAGCTTCTCCAAAGCTCAAGACACAGTTAACCAAAGTTCACTTAAAAAAGAGAACACACTTGCAGAGTCTCCAAAGCTCAAAGTACAGTTGATCAAAGTTCACTTTAAAAAAAGAACACACTTGCAGCTTCTCCAAAGTTTAAAACGTGTTTAATCCATAAAAGATAGTAAGCGCTTTCGCGTAGGTTCACCTACGCTTCCTCAGACATAAAAACTATGTAAAACTCTCCAACTTTTAAACACAAATAGGCGGGAAAATTTAACAATTAACTAAACAATCATTCAATCTACCTCATCTGTTAACCAGAATTTAAAGGAAAATGACAACTGCAGCAAAAGACTGCCTCCTAAATGTAAACAAAACACTCTTGGGCATTACAACTGATATTAACTGAATACGCTCAGCAGTTGTTTTTCTTAAGCATTAACGAAATACCATCCAATAATTGATTTAATTGGATTGTTAAAACTTTTTAATTGAATAATTGAATTAGTAGTATTGTATTTAAGCAAGCAAGGTAATGGTAATAATTTATCTTGAAAAAGCCCGTCACAGGAACGGGTGAAAGCGCTTGATTTATTTTTTGTTTTTATGTTGGACTCTACTACCACTGAGTGTTTCACCTTCCATGTGTTTTTATTCTTGCTTGGCATTAAAGGATTTTCATTAACGGAGAAGTATTCTATGACTACAAGACCTCTTAGACTTATAAGAAGAAGTTTATTGGGCATCTGTGCTTCTGCAAACTTTTTTCTAGCTGCTTTTTGGGACATTGTTCGTGTTTTGTGTTTGGCATTACAACTGATATCAATTCGGCTGCATAGATCTTGCACATAGTCAGCATGCTACTCAAAACATTGTCAGTAGGCAATATGGAAAGAATATTCATACAAAACCACATCTTACACAGTATTAAAATTCTTTATATACTGACAAAATAATGACAGAAATCATCGATCATGCTAAACATCAATAGCAATTCCATTTTCATCTTCTACATAAGTGAATTAATCTAACTATGGATAAATATTTGACAACGCTAAACCACTTTGTTCCTACAAAAAGAAACATTCTTGATTAAAGCCACTGGCTATGTCTTATCAAATAGGCATATTGCCATCAGACAGGCTCGTGGTCAAAGATTAAATTAAAAATATCGGACAGTTATTAAAAGTGCAAAACTTGCAGTCGCTATCTCTAGCCATGTTCTCACTCACTGTCTCGTGCAACTGCAGTCAATCTGTACAATCCAAAACATTCTGTAAAATACATTCCTCCTAAACGGTGCAGATACGTATAAATGAAGATACATCCATGGTTAGACCACCGTATTTTGCTACCAGTTCATTTGTTCTTCTTTTTTACGGTGTGTCTATTTAGTATTGGGGCTGTTTCCTGTATTGAGTTATATGCAGTATTAGATCAGAGTGCAGCTCGTGGAAGGCAATGCTAATTCATTTTGCCCTACTTATTTCAAAGTGAGCAAATATCATGAACTATTTCTTGTTGCTGTGATTTTGCCTTGGCATACCAGTAGGAACTGAACTGCTCTCCAGACTGCATGGCAAGCTTTGTATGTGCTGTCGAGTTTTTTATATACTGTAGCCATCACTGTTGTTGCTTGGAATGCCATTCATATTTTTCTTCATTGTGATAGCTCTAATTTTTGTGTCTTTTGCTTTGGAGATAAAAAGATGATAGTTATACAAAATGAAATCTGTAAAAAATTTAGAAATGTTGAGATATCTTCCTAGGTAAAAACTGGCACATTTCAATCTCTCTATATATATACAAAGCTGAGAAGACTGATATATTGATCTACTTTCTTCCATATGCATTATGCCTCAGAGAAAATTAATCTGTTTTATTCAGGGTTTTGCTGAAGAGACTTGTACCTTCAAAGTTATAGGAATTTGCTCTGCTGGCAATATTAACACCTCTCCTCCCTACTGAATCCGAGGGGAAAGAATCATAAAAGTGGAAATCTGGATGCTTTGAAATATTTTTTTCCAAGGTTTTGCTTTCATCTTCCTCTGTATAGTTGAGATTGTCTGATTTATATAAATGGTTTTATCCTTCCTTAGGTAATTGTTATGGTTTTCCTAAATTAATCTTAGGGAGTTGGATTCAGGTTGATCTTTCTGAAGATAATTGGCCTGAAATATTTTGAGGTGTCATCACCCAGACTTAAGTAAACCAATTTCCTTCATTCTTTCTAGAATGATCCATAATTTGCAGCACTCTCCTGCCAGGCTCTGGCAGAGAACACATCCATCTCAGCCCACCTGTTGGAGGTGTAACTTTAGTATGGCCGGCTGCTACCATATGATTTGTTCCTACTCAGCTATTCATCAGCTATGGACCAAATTATTTCATCAGCTACGCTGGGGTTCTAAGGTTACCTTAATTGATTCCATTGAGAGTGTGTTTTGGTTATTAGCCCTTGCTAGAAAAAAAGGTGTTCATATACAGTGATTTATGGACTACCAGCAGAATTGTTGTAGACGTTTTACTAGCTTCTAATTTTAGATTTTGGAGCAAGCAGAAAGAGGATTACAGTAAGGAAGTTATGTTTTGATTGAACAGACATTTAAACCTTGTTCAGAAGAAATTCCATCAAATGGATTTTTCTTGGACTTCTGTTTTTTATTGTTGGAATTTAGAAGTTTTGACTTATTTTCTTCTTGCTATGTTCTTATACTTAACTTAATTGTTTTTATCTCTAGTTCTCATTTATCATTACTCTTGTTGTTCATAATAATGTGATACTGTGGTTTAATAAAGCCTGGTATGATTCTGGAAAAAAAATGTACCCCCATAAGAATACATCTGCTTGGAGTAACACTAATTATCCAAGCATGCATAGAGCTAGTTAACTTCATAAAAATAATTACCCAAAAATAAGCTTTATAGTATAGCTCTTTAAATTAAAGTTTGACAACACAAAAGCCAATGTGTAAGTTAATTCCCAGGATTTAATAAAATCTGTGTAGGCTCTGCGTGGAGCCTACATGGAATGTATCTATGTACACAGCCTTGATTCCCACTTATCAGTTTGCCATGCATATTAATGATGGCATGCTGCTGAGGTAAAGCAAACGAACAGGGTTATTGAATTGGTATAGGGAAGTGTAGTGGCTAACTGTGGTTATGGATAATCTGTACTGTTTCCTGCTACTGTTGAAACACTGTGAATTGGATCAAATGTGTAATATTTAATTTCATTTTTTCCCCATTTTTTGCATGCTTGGATGGCACAGGGCGAAGGGGAGCAATGCCAACCTGTGCTCACATATAGGCAGCTGACACCTGCCAGACATATAAGAATACAAACTGGATGTCATTAATTATCATAATTATGTATTTTTGTAATTTTTAATATTTTTGGGGTTTTTTTTCTATTTTTTTGTTTTTTGATTGCTCCTTGAGTGAGAGCCGAACGGCACTCATACATACATAGTCGACAGTTGTTAGACAACCAGAAATAGAAACTGGATGTAATTAATTATTTAAGTCTGGGTTTATTTAAGTATGTTTGCACGGCGTGCCACAAAGCTTAGCAATTCTAACAGGTAGTCCAGTAGTTTATGTGACGGTATACTAGTTTTCATAATATCTAAGTAGTTAAATGGGTTGAGATACAACCTAATGTTTAGTAGGCCCTGGGTTCAAGTCTGTAGCAATGATAAGATGTCCATAATTTAGTTTATTATATATGTTTAATATTAAAAACAAATTTGTGAAATATGGCACTGCTGTGCTGGACTGAGCACTGCTTAACAAGCTAACAGCTACTTTTGTTTGCGCGTTGCGAAGCTGAGCTAAACCCTTGGTTGGGTGAGTTTTTGGACTGCTTAGCTGGTTTGCACACTGTTAAGCAATGTGAAGCTTTTTTGAATGTTGCTGAATGATGTGTAAGGGAAGGAAAACAGGCTATATTAAGCGCAATAGGTGGGAATTCTGCATCATTCTTTGGAGTCTAATCAACTGTGGATATAGCAGGGGGTGCTTGTGAAGGTGCTTGCTTTCCAGTACATAGATGAGGTATTCAGGATTCCAGGGTCATTGTTGGGCTCCTGGTAGAAATCATGAACCCAGGCTGCTGCAGGGTGATTTCCAGGGCCCAGAGTGTAAGGCAGAGGCCTAGGACCAGTTGGCCAGGGAACTCACCAGTGTTTCTGGTATCCCCCACATGGATAAGCAGTGTTGTCAACATTATGATAACCTGAAGAGGAGAAAGAGGGGAATCTTGGACACCTGAGTCCAAGAAGCTAGAGCTGGGAATGCACCACAAATATGTAAGTATGATTTATTCTGTTTTAACAATATGCAAGCTGAACATCTGCAAAACTGGTATGCATAATAGTGTGCTTCTCTCCCAACAGCTGCAGCTGAGAGGGCTGGCAATGTTGAGTCCCATGCTGGGTGCCTGGCCAGGTTGTGCCATGAGTGTGATATCTATGGTTATGCTAACTGTAGTGCAATAAGTAAGACAGAATAAAGCATTTACTGCAATAAAGTATATACCATAAAAACTGATGTGCAATAAATGGGCAAGTAGAATGGTAATGCAATAAATGGGCAAGTAGAGCTGTTGCAATAAATGGACAATAACTGTATTGCAATAAACAATAAACAATGCCAATAACAGTAAGCAAAATGGTGTACAGCAGGAATGTGTTGTCATAACCATTGCTGTAGAGCTGTATGCATTACTTGTCTATGGTAAGGTTGCTGCCATCAATAGTAACACTGTAATTGCTGTAGAATGCAAAAGTAATGGCCTGCAAACTGTACCGTTTAACTCATAGTATGGCCCAAGGCTGTCTTCAGGCCAATATCGGTCACATAATGCTCTCTGTTCCTCCTACTTCAGGCAATAAAGGTATATGGGTGAGGTAGCCCAGGCTATGGGCAGATATTGTGTGGACTTCACAGACATTTATCAGCAATACCAATAAAGTGTTAAGCAGCATTGTGAATTCCTACAGAAATCTGTTTTAATAAATGCAGTATGACTGTATTCCATGCATGTGTGTTCTATTGTCACTGCAGTCAAGTATACCACTGTAATAGTTCTGGAATGCAAAATTAATTCAGTCACATAATGCTGTCTTTTTCTCCCGCTCCAGGAACAAAAGGCATATGGGTGAGGTAGCCCATGTTATGAACAGATATGATTGTGGTTACATTTTACAGACACTTATCAGCAATACAAATAAAGTGTTAGGCAGCATAGTTGATTCCCAAAGAGATTTGTTTCAATATATGCATTATGGCTGTATGCCATGCATGTGGGTTCTACTGTCACTGCAGTCAGGTATACCACTGTAATAGTTCTACAATGCAAAATTAATTCAGTCACATAATGCTTTCTTTTTCTCCCACTCCAGGAACAAATGCTATATGGTTGAGGTAGCCCATGTTATGAGCAGATATGATTGTGCTAACATTTTACAGACAGTTATCATCAATAGGTTTATAGGTTCATAGGTAGGTACTAGGTTATCGGCCCTGGGGCCTGTACAAGCCCAGCCAAATACCAATAAATCAATACCAATAAACTTTATTTTTTTTTTTTTGCAGCTGTCCCCTGCAGTCACAGCTATTGGGTTCTATTCCCAAGCCTGCCAATTAAGACATGACGGATGTCTAGATTATGTACTGTACACAAACATGCCTCTCAAGTGTCATGATTTCATGTAATGTAAATACAACTGCGTAATCCATCTGTTACAGGATTACCAGAAAAATGATTACATGGAATGCAATGTATTACCAAATATGCTTACAGAAGACCTTGGTAGTTATAAAAGTCCACATTATGTAAAAGTGTTTTGTATAGTAGTGTACCTGCATTTGTTATTGCTTGACCCATACTGACCCATGCTAACAGCTTTAGAGGTATGTACATGCTACATCAGCTAGGAGAATTGTAGTCACTGTACTCATAACTGTCTGTAGAGTGTTTAGTATCAGTGTTCTCAGGATATAGTCTGCATTGTCAGTAATGGATTGTTTCTCTCTCTCTCTCCCCATCCATTATCTTCATTTATTTATTATTATTTATTATTATGATTTAATATTAGCATATGTTGTTAAACTAACTAAATTTTTGCAACATGTGATGTAATATTGTTATGTGTTATGATTCACTATTAACATACTTTGTTAAACTAACTATTTTGTTGCCATTATAGTTTACTTCTTACTGGCATGATGTTACCATACTGACTGTTATGTTATTTACTGTTGTGTTACACATACTATATATTAATATGTATTTGGATATATTAAAATGATGTTCCATTCTGTTAACACTAATAATGGTTTGGTTATTACTAACCTTAACTTAATGCAATACCTCATTTGCCACAGCATGTCAAGGTAGGCCGGGTCTGGCTTATCCTCCTACCTTGCCTCAACCAACCATGGCACCAGGTCCCAGCATGTCTGTGACCCAGACTGGTGGTATGCCCTCTGCTGCCTCTGCGCTACCTGCGGCATCGGGTAGTATTGGCTCATGGGACAAGCACCCCTCTTGGAGTGGTTTTGGAGGGGGTGTTTCCACCCAGGATGAAGTGCCAGTCTTGGTGCACAGGAGAGTCTACTGTGGGTTTAACCACCACCTGCACCAGATTGAAGGCATGCTGGCTGACCTGGTGGGGCAGCTTCTCCCCATTGCCCAACCTTGAGCACTGCCATCCTCAGAGCAGTGAAGGAGCAATGGCAACAGTCCCATGGGTGGGGGATGTGAGTCACACTGCTGCCATCTGGAGGCACATGGGATTTGGATTCCATAACACCCTCCCTATCCATGTTGTTCACCCCCCTCATATGCCACACACTGTCCCTGTTTGCTGTCTTGTCTGTCTGCAAATGCATCCTCACCTACCCAACTTACATCCCCCACACATACCTATGTCCCTTCCCCAACATTCCACTCTCATCGGTCCCCAAAAAAATATCATCCCATACATAGCTCTCCATATCACACACATGTCCACTGGACACATGTAATTTGTTCCAAATGGCTTGACAATGCAATTATATTGCCCTCACTCCTCTCTCTGGGGTTGAGAGTTCAAAGTCATGTACAAATTCTTTCAAAGTGCATATTTGTTGCTGTACAAGAAATGGATAGCTATGGTTCTTTCCTACACCCTACTTGCCTTTCACTATGTTTTTCCCCCTGTTTGCATCCCATTTCACCACTTTCCTAGCTCCACATTTTTCTTTTCTTTATATTTTTAGTGTGTTGCTGCATGTTGTGACACATCACACAGCTTCGTTAAGGTCAGCTAAATACTGCTATATTGACTATATGTGTTTTTAAATTTGTAATACACACTTACAAAATAAACACCCACCCCTTATTTCTAACCCAAGACCATCACACCTGCAGCCCACTGCATTAACCTGCCACACCACACAACTCTTACTTAAAACAGGTGATTTGAAGAAAACATAGTAATTGCTGGTTACAGTCATTAAGCATGCTTCAGCGGAGCTGTGAGCTGCGCCACCCAACTTGATTAAAAATAATGGAAAAAATGGGAATGTACCTTGGACTTAATTCACCACTAGAAACCCAAAGACATAATGGATTTAAATGAGGCCTGCTCACAGGTAAATGTGCCCTTCAGCAGCAGCATGTAGAAAGACTCCTGCTAAGGCAATATCTGCAAAATGCATGTCCAAATGGGACCCTGGTGCACATGCATCCATATAGAGCCTTTACACATACTATTGGATGTAGACAATGTATGTCACAGCCTGTATGTGTGCACATATATCTTGCAAATGCACCTGTTGCAGCAGTGACTTAGTAGCTCAGTCTGTTAATTGCCTTACAAATGGCACATTTTGACACACACAGTCATAGGTTCAAATCTAGTGGTGTATAGAAGTGAATTTCCAGTATTGTGAAGGCAGCAATTAATGACGGAGTCATGCACTTTTTATCCACACAATGTATTCTAATGACATGTCTGCTTTTCACTGATGGACATCACAGGTCTGCTGGTAAGAACACACTTCACATATCCTTATAGCAAAACTATATGTGCATAATGTGTCACGACATGCATTAATATGCATTCACACAGAATGTCAATGCAGGTACTGCA
Organism: Protopterus annectens; assembly: GCF_019279795.1. NCBI lineage: Eukaryota > Metazoa > Chordata > Ceratodontiformes > Protopteridae > Protopterus > Protopterus annectens. The sequence continues at coordinate 1,613,120,406 of NC_056741.1, forward strand.
AATGATGGCCACTAATATCAGAGTGCAGAACAGAATCCTTCCAAAGTCACTGTGGAGATTATCACAGTTCCACAGCTAACATACACATTGGAAGTCCCTGCTTGTAACAAGGTCTGCCCTCATCTATGCAAATTACTACCAGACCCAAACGGTGGACAGTTTGTTATATTTATACCCCATCTCACCCAAGGACACACCAAACATGTTGCCTAGTACTTTGTTAGTGATACCATTGCCTAACAAATTTGCCTTTAAACACATGCCTTATTTGGAGTGGAAAGGGTAGCCTCACTCTGGCACTACCTCTACAACATAGCTGACACAGCTCCCACAGTTACTTTTACAGGTTGTTGTCCTCCAAAGTGTTCACACTCTCTGCCTCTGTCTGTTACCAGCAGTAGCAGCTGCAGCCTGTAGCACACACATCTCTATGGTAAGGATTCTGCTACAGACTTAACCTCTGCAGCGGTGTAGGCTTCTCACCCCAGTAATGTCCAGCACAGCATATTAGAAAGGGGCACTAATCTACATGAAGGCCTTACAGATTGTATAGTGGTTGCATCTCAATGGCTGCTAATAGTGCAAATCAGCCGTGCTAGTTGCAATTGGCATTACAAACCCACAGACTGGTTTAGAGGCAATCACCTGCTTATGAGAAGCATATTTAAAAGGCAAGCAGCTGGCTACAGGGAACCAGTCTGTATGAGATTTTCCTCACACAGAGCACACCTTTGTGAAAACTTTACTATCACCACATATTAACAGAGGAGTACTGCACTCCATCAGGTATGTAACTTATTTTGTGTACAACAGGATGTAGATGGGTGAATAGACATATGGGGAATAGAGAATATATTATTAAGCATGTCATAGACCTGTGTTAATGACATGTCATTGATCCCCTGCTGTCTTACACCTACACAGGATATACTATACATCAGTCTTTTGTCATTGTAGCACACTGGTCTCATTGGACTCTCACATTATAGTGGTTGTAATAGCACACTGCTAATTGTGTGGAACTGTATCTATGACATATTATCTGGGGGTTGCCCATAGGGGACACACCAAAATAGACCAAAGTGTTGGGTGTATGACCATACAGCAGTATCTGTCATGGCACACAGGGGAATACCTGACTATTGCTACTATCTCAGTTGTATCCACATGCTTAATATGTTTGAACACTGTGGAGTATGACTTGTGTGAGCAAGCAGTGGATAGTGCCAGCCATGTTGTCCTTGCTATTTCTACATAGTGTACTTCCATGTATTCAATCCTGTAATGTGTTCCTCTTTTATCTTTCAGAAATCATGCATCATTGACACCATGCACTCTTCTCTGGTGTGGAAAATAAAATTATACTGGAAGAACAAAGCAACATCATCACATTCTATTCACCAGGGGGAGGCAAAACAGGAAACAGCAGACTGCATTGTGGGCAGAACTAGTTTGTGATGTGAATGACATGGGCCATCAGGGCAGGACACATGAGCAGGTTTGATACCATGCAATGGACATTATCAATGCTGCACGATGAAGGGCAGCAGATGTACGCAGGGATCATGCCATCACCAGTGCAGGGCCTGCAGTGGAACAACCACTCATGGCCACTGAGGAATTCCTGGTCAACCTAGGCACACAAGACAGCTACCAGGCATCCATCACACCATACATAATAGAGGTTGGTGCCACAGTTTCCGCAGCTGAGGACCATGCAGGTAGGCTTACTGTGATCAGCACTGCAATACTGTAGAAATCAGTGTCTCAGGCTGTGCATACTTTTATGTGGGTGTCTGTCTTGGACCACACATTGTCTGTGCTGGAACATGTGACTGGAATTAAGCATCAGACTCATGGACGTAGGTCAGCAACCTCATCTGCTGAGAGTCCACATGGCTGTGAACAATCAAGCTCCCTTAGCGGCAGTACATCTGATGCTACAGAGGGGAGTGTGCTCTCCACATCACAACATGGCAGGCCATGGGCTCGTGGGCCTGGGCGTTCCTGTGAGGGACATGGTCACAGCAGACAGCATAGGCTCATGGGCCTGGACGTTCCCGTGAGGGACATGGTCCCAGCAGACAGCAGTCACCATCCAGTTACTAGAACCACTTCTGACCTTGGGCATGAAGGTGCCAGTGCAACTTCTGGCAGAGCCAGTTCCCATTTTTGAGGCTGGAGACAGTGAACTGTTAAATCTACCATGTATGGTTCAAAGCTGTCCAACAAAGACACATGTAGGGCTAGCACTGTGCTTGACTGTGTACACACACACACTTACACACCACTGTCAAATGCAGGTCACCTACAGACACACACGGCACCTTTCCATGGACCATCTTACCTGCTTCCCTTCCTGACTCTCACACATGCTGTCAACCATGTGGGTTAGCCTAGGCCTCTTGCACCCCCCCCCCACAACACTCTGTGCAAGTAATGATACTTGTGCCACATCCCTGTCATCCTCGCCATTGATACAGGGAAATGAAGCTATGTGTCTGGTGAACAGGGTGACTATATTAGTTAACACGTACTTGTGTAATGCAGTGTTATTTTGCCATGCCACTTGTAGTGGTTAACAACAGATACTGTATGCTGGCATTTGTCATGAGTATGCCACATACTTTTGTGTACCTTATGTTGTATGATGTTGTAATGGTTGTATATTTACATGATAATAGGTGTGTAACAGATCTGTTTATGTTTCTGTTTCAGGTGTCTGTTGGAATAATGTATGGATGTACAGTGGCAATGAAGCAGATCAGGATGGCATGTCAGCACAGCAGAAATATGTCTTCAACAAGGTACAGCACTATAAGTCCATGTGATCCATAGATCCATAGGTTCATCAAGGACAGTGTCAGCATTCCTAATCTGTGAACAGATCTGCTACCTTTGCTGTCACCAGGGTTTGGGAACTCACACATCTACAAGCAGTGGTGATGGCGATGACCCATCTAAAGATATCCTGTGTCCCGTACAGACATTTTCCTGACACCAGTTATGATTTCCACACTCTGCATTCCATTGTGCAACCTGCACATGATGTGTGTCACAGCAGATGTGTGCTTCACATGCATGGAGGGCCTATTTCATGTAGAGTGTACTGTCCATGTTAAATACATGTTTCTCCAGCATGTACTATGTATATCATACTTATGTTGTAGGTGTGTAGAACAAGTGAGACTTGTGTTAGTCCTGTTATGGATACACAGGAGGTACACAGTGGGATCTGAAACCTCCCTGTATGGAGCCAGACACATCCCCTCCAAAGCATTTATGGGAAAGACTACACATGTATGATCATGACACAGACTTCATAGGACATGTTATCTATGCTGTGAATTGGTGTACCATGGAAACTTTGAGGCTGCTATAGTTGTATGATATACCTGTGTAGTGACATAACAAAGGCGCCACTGCATAAAATAATAGCTGTGATGACTGCCACATTCAGTATAGCAGTGACAGTCTGGGATTTACATCTCAAACCTGTTAGTGTAGGGTGTACAACAATGAATGCATAACCACATCTTATCAACCAGTGAGATTCAAAGGCTACATTACTCTCTGTGTCCATAGCTCCATGTGTATTGTCTCAACTGTGTGTGATGTGTGGACACTACAATATTTTGCAGGGGTGAATGATGTCCCACAGGAGAGTATTGTGCAGTCACTGGCAGTTAGTCTGTGTCAGTAGCTCAAAGTACAACTATCTGTGTCTTAAGCCATCCTAAATAACTGTTGGTTCTGTGTGGAAGACTATGACGACTGCCAATAGGCAATCACCTGATAATGTACTCATCAGAGGTCACTAACAGTGGCTGTGACTGCAGAGAGGGAATAGGTAAACAGGGTACACCAATAATGGAAGATGGTGAACCCCACTGGTGATTGATGTCATTGCAGAGCAGATCTCCCACTGCTATCTTTCCAGAGAATGACTGTCAGACACCTGCCTATCCACCAGCTGACATAACACTCTATACATGATGTACAAAGTTTCCAGCAAGGCTTGCTGGCCTAATATTGTCATACATCTTGTCAGGCCATGGTTGGAGGAATGAGACATATGTCTGACATCCATTGCATAGTTTAACAGTCAATGGGCACTACCATTTACAGATGGTAGGCATGATCTGGCCTTGAGCAAAAGTAACAGTGTTTGGTCCAGTGTCACTAGGTGTACGCCAGTGTTAGTGTTTGCATCCATGCTAACTCCTATCATGGCATATCATATGACATGATTCAGAGATCTGGGAGCACTGCATGGCACTACCTGCTAGTTGTCCTCCATGCAAGTAAGTTTTGCAGTTACTTCCAACATGTTTCAGGAAGTGACTCATACAAGGTGTCTGTACAGAGCGCACACAAGCATGTTACGGAAGGGTAATATGTACATACTGAGTTGCTTAGTCATGCTGTGGCTCACTTGCCCAAAGGGGGTCTATATTACGTGATCAAACAGTCAAATGTTTGAACACGTAATAATCGATCCCTAAATATCGAACCATCAGACTGTTGAATGGTTCAATGGAGAACTCTGTACAGTGCTGACATGGAAGTTCTCCAATATCTGCATTGTAGTGTGATCTCAGAGTTGGTATATTTAAGTAATGGGAGGTGTGGGGGATGCAAGGGGCTTGCCCCCCTTCTTAGAGTGTTTTAATGTTTTTTTGGGTGTTTTTTTTTCCATTCGACATTACGGCGTTTCGATATTTAGTGGTCGATTATTGTGTGTTTGAACATTTGACTGTTCAATCACATGATCACATAATATAGACCCCCCCAAAGGATAGCCCAGGTTCTTACCTACAATGCTCTGCAGCAGTACTGTGACATACCCATACAGAGAATCAAAGTAGTGCATCATGTGTTTACCAATATTGGTCACCAGTATAGCCCCCCCAATGTAAGGTCCTACCTGATGGGATCTGGTCACAGATCAGTCTCCTTAGATGTACCGGCACTTACCCCCCCACCACCTTGCAGACAATACAGACATATATATGTCAAGACATCCATTTATTACCTCTTGTGGGATGGTTGACATAGTGTGACTGCACCTCTCCCTTCAGATGGGACATGAAAGTATGCAGACCTCTACAACCATGCTTTATGTCAGCAGCATTACAACGGCATGAACTCAGCTGTACATGACAGGAGGGACACAGGCCCATTATGGTTCAGCAAGCCTGACTGCTGGACAACTGCTGTTAGCAGGCTGTACAATAACAGGTGGACAGTACTGTGTGATAGTCGGGATGAGGGTGCCACCCCTTACCTGGAGGCACTACCTCCTCAGCTAAAAGAAACACATAGTGGTGTTGTGATGTTAAATAGACACAGTAAGTGACAAAGGTAGCCACACATGCAAAGCAGAACCACAACACACAGTGTAGTTACATGTGTGACCTCAAAGGACAGATGCAAATTGTCAGTGATCTCATATGTCATAATGCCACATATGATGGGCCTGAACTCAAACTTAACCTGTACACCCACACTGTCTGCATCAAATACACTCCCTTGTCCCCACCACATATGATACATGACATTCCTACAACCTGCCCTATAACTTCCATATTTACAGAGCAGTTTGTAAATGGTGTCTCATTGGAAGACACAAAGCATCTAATGCACATGCTAACATTTCTGGTTGTATCCCACGTGTGATCTGACAAGGATTACTAACACCATTGGGACACCCTTGGAATCATATACAACACTACTGGCTGCACACCAGCTGAGAGGACAGTGGCAACTGTTATACCCTTGCTCAGAGGTGGTGCATCCACTGACTAACATAACTATACACCTCTTTGTCTGAGTATCCATATCTGTATGCCCATAGGGGCAATCATCATGGAGCTGATCTGCACACATTTATGTGTTCTACACACAGTGATTGTACACAGTTTGGATGTGTGATGGGGAGCATGACTACTACATGTGGTGGACATTTTTGAGGCAGTGATCATGGACCTGGGTGAGGGTACATCAGAGCATACAACCTCCTAGACTCAGCCAAGTCATCTAACTTTATCCCCCATTCAGTCAACATTTAAAAATAACCCACTTAGACATCCATGATACTATCATTGTAGAGGTCACTAAGTGGCCCACTGCTGGCACACATACACAACATAGGGACATCTGCTTCCATTAGCTGATATGTCAGGAGTAATGCTCAACAGGGCACAGTCCTGGGTCCTCTACTGCTTGGAATCCATTCAACCACAATACACATGACTACTGACTGATTGTGGTTAACAATCTTGGCTGATGCCTGCAAATTGTGAGCACTCAGAGAGTCTCTGTGGTATGTTACTATCCTGCAAGATGGTATTGAAAACACATGCCTGTTGACATAGCAATGGCCATAAACTCCATGCAAATATATATGTAGTATCAGTTCCATCAGTTAGACTTATGTATCTGGTAAGCAGCACATCAGTCGCAATATGTGATGTGTATACTCAGGAGTGAACAAACTGGGCACACAGACCTGGCCACATAGACCTGGCCACACAGGTTTACACCTAATGTGTCTCAGATTACCCTGTCTCTACAGTGGTTTGGCAGGAATCATATGGCATAGCTGAAGCCACAGTCACCTGTAAGTGACATGCTCCTAACCTCCAGGTACTCTTGTCTCATCATGCCAATATCTGAGTGCAATGGTCATTTGGTGGTGTACCTTTCCAACCAGTACTGGCAATTGTACATAACAGTATGTTGCCTCACAAGGTCACTTCACATCTCCAGTATGTGTTCAAATGGGATAGTCTGCAAAGAGTGTCATTGTCACCTGTGGCATATAGACTATGCAGCGGTGATTTGTGCTTTGCATACAGGGCAATGCTTTATAGCTTATGCTGTCAATGTGTAGGAGGCATAGTAGATGGATAACTCACTGTAAGGACATTAACCTCGTATCTGACATTGGTACTACATGCTTATGGGAGAGATTTGTCTAGCAGACATAAACACACCCTTGAAACAGAACCCTGCCTGATGGCACACAGAGCACCTCAGTGCACCTCACCACATGCCATCTGTATGAATGGCTGGGAGACCATTATCTTGACACAGGGCATCTGCCTGTGACCCTCATGGAGTGGGGAAATATGTGCTAATCCTGTAACTACAGGTATAAAGATGTCTATGATTGTGAGCGCTGTATGGCCATTATGCCAGTGAAATTGAAATGTCACAGGTTTCCATAACATGATGTAAAATGTTCTAATAGGCTCACACAACCATGGCTACACTGAGGCTAGCACCACCTCTAATCACTGTGTACAGGACACTCCAAGGCACACACATAGTGCAATTTGGCTCTATGTAGATGAGAACACTTACCTATGTAGTGGTACACACTACAGATCACAGTACATGATGCATGCAACACACCTCATGTCTGCTAGTACTATCGGTTCAGGACATATTATACTTGATGACATCAGCAGGGCTTGTTGTGGTCAGTCCTTTGGGGGGCACATCAAATGCTACAAATAAAATAAAGCAAAACCCCATTTATATCAACAAGATCATCATATTTATGCCAGCGGGACACACATGCACATCAAGTAGCCTAGAGTGAGATTAGAACCCCTACCTAGCTAGACTTACACCCTGTAGCTCACAGTATTTATCACATGTGCCACGGCTTAAGTGTTGATACTACACTGTGATCTGGTAGCCTTAAGGTAGATGACATCATCAGTCCTTGTAGAAGAGAGCAATGTGGAAGCCAGCAGCAAATTACAAGGCCAAAAAAGTGCATAACCATTGCAGGTGGATAGCCCATGAGGGCATGGCAGCTGTTTTGCAGGGGTACACACACACACACACACACACACACACACACACACACACACACACACACACACACACACACACACACACCAAGTAGACTGAGTGAGATTAGAACCCCTGCCTATCTAGTCTTTTTCACTATAGATCACAGTACTTATTGCATGCACCACAGGTAGTGTCTGTTATATATGTGATTGCATGCACAGTACTTGTACATTACACAATCTAGGCTTGTGATGAACAGCATTAGTGGTCTGCAGAGTGATATTGCTTCATACTGTTATCTGCATCTAGTATCCTAGCAGTGGGATAACTGTTATTATCCTAGCTATGTGTGTACATTTACCAGTATGGCCATATGTGGCTGCTTGCAGTTAGATGGGCAAATCTGTGGGAAGGGACAATGTGCCCTGTCCATGCAAGCGTTGACAACATTATACATTGCACCACCTGCTCACCTACATCTCTCTACATGGTGATATCCAGCAGGCACAGGGGTCTGTAGGTAATTGGATTATGTACTGTTGCACCCTTAGTTTGGATCCTTTAAGCAACAGTATGAATGTGTGATAGTACAGATTTATTCACCATTATTATGATATGTAGAACAATACAGACATCCACCCACATATTTATGTAATTAACAGGGATATGTATATATATATATATGTATATATATATATATATATATATATATATATATATATATATATATATAAATAAATGTAGCTCTGTGTGTGTGTGTGTGTGTATGAGATGTATATGTGTTATGTAGATATATGGAGGGAGTCTATGTATCAATGTGATATATATATATATATATATATATATATATATATATATATAATATAATATATATATATATATATATATATATATATAGGTATATATACACACACACACACACACACACACACACACATATATATATATATATATATATATATATATATATATATATCAGTATATATCTATTTGACACTACATAGTGATAGATATACTATGTATGTGAGAGAGAGAGATAGTAACAGATGGAAATGTATACATATATGTCTTTATATATAGCTATATCTATATATAACAGGTCAGTCTGACGATGGGGAAACAGAATTGCACTCATTTTACCTAAGTATTTGGGCATTCCCAGTGTGTTTGTCAGTACTTATAAAGTGACTCCAGGCCACACCTACCTGTACTCCAGTCCAGTATTTTGTGTGTTACAGGCTATCCCTCTCAACTGTCCAGAGTTTTGCAGAATGTCCAGAGTTTTGACTGATAGTTATGGTCTGTTCCTCATACAATTTGTGGTTTTCTGCCAAATCACTTGGATGAACTTAGGACTGAAGTCACTAAATGGTGACATACTAAATAGTGACATACATTTGAATGTCTGACTTCAAATCCTTCAGAAATCTGTCTGTTGAAACAAACCTTATTATTTTCACAACAGTTTACATTTATGAGAGCAGTATTTAACATATGTCCAAATTTGTTGGCCTTTGCCCCCCCCCCCCCATTTTGTCAGCCTTTGAACAGATTTCTTGCACTAAGAGGTTGAGAGGTATGTTATAGACATTGACATCTGTTTCTGTTTCTGCAGTACTGCACATCACTTAAAATATCCATGGCATTCCCCAGCTGTCTGCTGTACTTAATATGTGACTGATGTTCATAATGTTACACCACGCACAGACAACAGTCTGTGAAAACACCACATAATAATACCTTATATGCAAAAGATGTGCCTACTTCCAGATTAGAAGCATCAACACCATCACCCATGCTAACTTCCCTAGTCCACTGAGCCACACAGGCTGCTAGACACAGTGGAGTCATTCATCACACAATCAAGAGCATAAATATGTACCTTGTTATTCCTATGTTACGTGTGACATACAATGTGTGATTGAGTTCTATTTACAGCTGTGAGGTTGCCTGGTCTGCTGATATACCATTGCTGACTTCCTGTTAAAGCAGTTATATGGGAACCCCATCGGTAAACAAATCTTAGCAGTCAGTGGACACACACCCAAAGCCTTCCATGCTCAGCATGGCAGTGTGCTGAAATAAGCTTAGAAGTCATTGGACACACCCTCCCCTGATGTCAGCTACTTCCTCTGTAAACAACAACATGGTTCTCTGCCTACACAAAGGGGTTATGCGGATACGATTACCCCTTTGTGCTATTCAGTAACTACACCTCATTTGCATAGGGATCCATGCTCACAGCCTGAAAACTACATGCTTCAAAGCCCTACCACTTTAGCAACAGCACCAATGCACCATTACAAATACTCCACATAAGGTCCTGTAATACATTTCTGTCATAATATTAATTTTGTTTTTTCCAATTTTTTAAAATTTTTTTATAAAGCATGTTTGCGCACTGTGGAGCATTGTTCAAACATGCTCAGATTATTAAAAAAAAAAATAAATAATTTAACATATTTCTTTTAATTTGTCAGACACACTGAGGATAGTTTTGCTCATATCTGTATGTGTTATGCCATTTCTGCCCATCTATCTACATTTTTAATGCCCCTTTTGTCTATCTATATTCCTGTACACAGAATTTTTCCATGTACACAATGGACACTGACACAAGGTCTGCAGAGCTGTCTATCTGCTTGCTGAATCACTCTACCTGCCTCACTTGCATGAGATTAACCTGTTTATGAGGTGATTTGCATGCCACGGAGGTTTCCTTGTTGGCTCGCTTGTGCACAGCACTCAGCACTACTTACCGAATCTAAAAATGTTTTTGGCCATGTTAGCAGTGTGGCTCGATACCTGCACAGAAAAACAAAAAATGCGTAGGCTTTATTAAATTCCCCCCTTGAGTATATAACCGAGTTGAGGAGTAAGCTGAATACTACATATAGAGAAAATGCAGGCATTACCGCAGAAGAGACTTGGTGGGTTTGTTATAATTGTTAAGGTCTTCTCTTCACAGACACAAGATACAGGGTGTGATGTTGACCACGGTTTATTGGCTAGGCTTAAAATGACCCTTCTAAGCAGTTAGCCTAGTATTCACCTATAAATATATGAACCTATGGTCTCTAGAATAATGCTGACTTCAAGGGATTATCAATATTTAGAGAGAATGGGCATGGGCAAACTGTACATCAGCACCCTGATTGGAGAACGAATGTTCTACAAACTGTACATCAGCACCCTGATTGGAGAACGAATGTTCTACAGCAGTATATTAATGAACAAGTGACGCCCACTGAAAAACGAGTCCACCAGTTCACGGCAGCATATCAAGCTGAAGTGGAGCAAGGACTGAGAAAATGGAATGGCCGCCATTATTTTACACTCACTAAACATCACTTTTGCTATTCAGCAAGTGTAAAATGTAAAACAAAAAAGACAAATAAAACAACTATGTGTGTGTTTATGTCTGTGTGTGAGTGTATGTGTACATGTCAGTAAATGTGAGAGTGAGTGAGCTATTTTTATTTTACATTCACTAAGCAGCATTTTTGTTGTTTAGCAAGTGTAAAATAAAATAAAATTAAAATAAAGCATGTGTGTGAGTGTATGCATTTATGAGAGTAAGACACAGAGATCGAGCTAGTGAAAGAGAGAAGTGTGTGTGTATGTGTGTTTGTTTATACTGTGTGTGTGAGTGTATGTGTGCATGAAAGCAGAGACTGTGTGTGTGTGTGTGTGTGTGTGTGTGTGTGTGTGTGTGTGTGTGTGTGTGAGAAAGAGATAGAGAGAGAGTGAAGTGTGAAACCGATAGAATGCTCCCCTGGTAGCATTTGTGAGAGCAATCCCTGGCAGCAGCAGCAATTTTACATACCTTTAGACGCTTTAGACATCCCTGTCAACCTCTTAGCAAAAGATATCTTGACAAAACCTGACATAATGGGGGGGGGGGCAAATGCTAAGAGATAGGAACACATAGAAACACATTTTAAATATTGCTCTTATAAACTTACAAAGTTGCTAAAAGAACAGGATTTGTGTTAGCATGTATTTTCTGAAGGATATGAAATCTGAAGCTCAAATGCATGTTATTAATTAATGACTTTAAGTTTTAGATCATCCAGTGACTTGATAAAAAAAAACATTTTTATGAGGAAAAGACCAAAAATATGAGGCAAAAATCTGGGCATTCGGCAAAAATATACAACACAAATATAAACTAGTTAAACACGAACCAGTCAGCGATACAAACACAGTCACTTTAATAGTAAGCGCTTTCGAAGGAGTCAGTGCCCCAACTTCTTCAGACAAAAATAGACAAAGAACTCCACATTTAAATACAAATAGATAAATGGTTAATTATTCAATTATCAACTAAATGATTACCATCTCACCATTTAACTATGTTAGTACATTTCATCACTGTATTCCTAAATATTTAACCTTCCTTAAAATGTTTATACTTCTATATACATCCAACTTTATTTAAAAACCATCCAAATTTTATAATCAACAAAACATTTCCATAAATATTATGTTTATAAATCTAATTATTTTTAAAAAGCTTTGGTGTAAGTGTACCACCCTAGTTTTACTATGCGTGAATGTATTTAAAGCTACTAGTTTATAAAATTGATATTTTATTTTATTTTTTTATTTTTCTAATTTTCTTACTTCCATGTTATCATATTATATATATATATATATATATATATATATATATATATATATATATGGATCTACTTTACATTACTGACACGACACTTCACCGACACACAAACCACCGACCCCAAATAACCGAAACCACAAAACACCGACAACTCACAAAACCGAACACAAGTACACTGACACAAACAACGTAAACTACACATCACACACAATCACATATCCACTTACCCTAACCCAAACCCTAACCCTAAGTTCCGACACTATTGCACAGTTACCCTACCCACACCCTAACCCTAACTCACTTAACCCACCCCTACACCTAAAGACTGTCACTACCGCACACTTAACCTACCAGCACCCTAACCCTAACTCACTTAACCCACCCAAAAACAAAAAGCCCATCACTATCGCACACTCACCCTACCCGCACTCTAAACCTAACTCACTTAACCCATCCCTAAACTACAGTCCGTCACTATCACACACTTACCTTACACGAACCCTACCTCCGAACCTACCACACACTCACCTTTCCCACACCCTAACCCAAAATCCCACAATATTGCACACTTACCTGACCACTCCTAACTCCATCACTATCGCACACTTACCGAGTCGCGCTCACACGTTACCCTTTTCGGTCTTTCGGCTGTCGGCAAATCACCTTTTTGGTCAACTTACCTGTCGGTCGTTTCGTCTTGGTCTTCCGCGCATCGGTGAAGTGTCGTTTCGGTAAAGTAAAGTGGACCCATATATTTATATATATATATATATATATATATATATATAATTTATATATAATTGTGCAACATAGACAAGAACGTATCTATATTTACTAGCATATAAGCCAATTCTGTACTAGAATGTATGGTTCATCTAGCTAGTGCTTTTAATTTTAAAATACTTTTAATTGAAACATATTCATTGAGGCCTGGTGGAATGTGGGCCATAGTACGAATTTGCCACATCAATTCACTTTCTTCCAATTTGAGTTCCCAAGGGCCTTCCCTTATATCACATTCTACTTGATGTATGACAACATGCTTAAAACTATGTCCTGGATTATCAACTATGTGCTTAGCTAGTGCATTAGTGGTCACTTTTTTATTTATACAGTATTGATGTTCATAAATCCTCTGTTTGACTTTCCTCTCTGTTTTCCCTATATAATATGCAGGGCATATATCATAGCAAGCCACATATATAACTCATTTTGATTCACAATTAAATTTTCCATTAATAGTATAGGTTTTATCCCTAATAATTATTTTGTTCCCTATCTTAACAAACTTACATTGTTGACAGAAGCCACATTTCTTCATTCCTATGGCAACTTTACTTGTCTTACTTCTTTTTTCTAATAGACATTTTAAATTAGGGCCCCTTTTATATGTGAAGCTAGGACTATTACCAAGGACTCTGTTCAGCCCATTGTCTTCCAATATGATGGTCCAATTTTTTATCATTATATCTTTAATTGTCTTAAAATCTAAAGAACATGTATATAAAAAGCTAAGGCCCAAATTATAGGCTATACCGCCCTCATTCACACTATTTTCATCAAGTGTAGTATTCCAGTTATTTACATAACCTTTATGTAACAATGGTTTAAAATGTCCTGTAGATCTTTTACAATTCACTTCATCTATAATGGCATCCACGAAGGCACCGGGATAGCCCCTTTTCAAAAACATTGTTCTTAGCAATTCACATTCAACCAAGTAGTCCCTATCTTCTGACACCATCCTAGCTGCCCTAACCATTTGTCCCTTTACGACAGCCTTCTTTTGATGGTAAGGGTGACTACTCGAAAAATGTAAAAAAGAATTTGAATATGTGGGCTTCCTGAAAACATTAGTTTTATATCTTTGATTAACTCTATCCTTGGATAGATTAGCATCCAAGAAGTTGATACATTCCGTGCCTATCTGATAAGTAAATTCCAAAAACTTGGTCATTTTTGTGATACATTCAATGAACACTCTTATACTATTGACTTCACCTTGCCAGATAAAGCACATATCATCCTGGTACCTAGGGTACCATATCACATTGTCTTGAAATAAAGTATTTTTGAACAACAGAGTTCTCTCCTATTGCGCCATTACACAATTCGCAAAACTGCCTCCACAAGGTGAGCCCATCGTGACTCTGGTATTCTGCTAGTATACTTGACCATTAAAGATCATGTAATTATTAGACAACACCACTTCTAGGAGTGTTTCCACTAAATATATATATTTTTCTTCAGATATTTTCCTGGTAATAAATTCTCTGACCCATTCTACGCCTAAATTTTGCGCAATAACCGTGTATAGATCTTTTACATCTACGGTGACAAATATATAATTGTCATTATATTCCAATCTCTTGATGTTGTCCAAAAAATTCCACTAGTCGTGACATATTTGTGGCTCTCCTATAATAAGTGGTTTCAGTATGCTGTCTACAAGTTTATCACAAACATATGTAATGGACCCTCTCCCATCTACTATAGGTCTAAAAGGGGGTGTTGGTAAAATCTTTATGGATTTTAGGAGAACCAAATAAAGAAAGAATAATTGATGCTGGCATTGTTAAATATTGAAAAGCATCAATATCAATTGTCCCTTCCAAAAAAAAGGTCGTCGAGTGTGCTTCTAATCTTTCTATATGCACCATTAACTTCATTAATACTAACCTGCCTGTACACATTCGAAGTTAAATACATGCCTATTCTCCTGTTATATTCAGTTTGATCCATAAAGACCAACCCCCCACCTTTATCAGGCTTCATTACCCTGATGTTACACACATTTAGTAACTGAATAAATTCTATTTCATTGACAGTGATGTTTTTACTCTGCTTTTTATAGACATGTGTTTTATTCAGCATACTCATTAAATCTGTTTCACACATTATCTCAAACATTGCAAGGGTTTCATGCAGGGGCAGATTAAACAAGCTAGAGACTCTTAAATTATTAGTTAATGAGGAATTTGAACCCATTAAACATGTTAGGTTAAGCTTGCGTACAAATAACTTTAGGTCTATTATTGTCCTGACAAAATTGGCTCTTCTATCCGATACAAATGTTAGCCCTTTTGCAAACAATTCCACCATATCATGTTCAATGTTCAAAGCAGTAAAATTAATATTTTAAAGTCCCCTTCAACACTCACGATAATTTCAAGTCCTTCTTGTGGAGCCACAGCTATCTCCTTCTTCGGTTCTGATGGTTCCTTCTCTGCCCTTGGTTCCTGTAGTTGTTCATGTTGTTGCGTTGGTTGCCATGACCTCTCTGAAAATCCTGTTGGTTATTTCTGTTATCATTGTCATTATTCATAACCACATGCTGTTGTTGGTCGTTCAAACATTGCACATTATTTGTTTGATTGTTATTTCTCATTAATCTTTCACTGTGATGCACTAATGTTGCTTGCATTGCTATCTCCTCACGCTCTGCATTAGGTTCTCCCCCCTCTGTTTTCACATCATCCTCATTATCACTTTGGTCTAATGTGCTTTGTGGACTGCTTACAGCTTGAAAAAATCATTGGGGGAGATGGGTAGGCTTTATTGTTTGAATATTATTTTATATCTCTGTTGATTTTCTTTTTCTTTGTTAAAGTTAATTTTTCTAAAGTGGCGTCTATGCTAGTAAAGATTCTAGCATACTCATATCTATAGCTGGGAAATTCAACATCAGCATTAATGGAATGTTCCATTATTTCTAACTCTGATTTATATGATTCAGCTTCAGCAGTATATTGTTTAATCAATGCTTGTAAGAATTCTATTCCCTGCTTGTCAAACAGGTTCAATAATTCACGATGGAAAGTTGACTTCTCCACTAACCCAACGGGATAGCGCCACTGGCGTAAACCTCTAGGAATAATCTTTTTGTTGATACACTCTTGCAAGTATGCCACTTCCAGCTGCAGTTTGCGGCATTTAAATAATTTCTGATCAAATTAGTTGAGTAAATTGTTGATAGAGTTTTCCATACGATTCAGTTCTTGTGTGCTAATATTAGGTACTTCTTCAAAAAAATGAGAAGAGCTGAGAAAGTTTGCCATTGTAAGTATAGCCCTTGTTGTTGGTGTTAGTTGCGCCTTTCCCTGCTGATTATTTGTTGCATTGTTAACAATGTTGTTATTAGCCATCCGATTCCGCTGACCATCCATTGCAGGTAAACTAGATACTTCAGAGTACAGGCAACAGGGCTCACCTAAATGAGCTTAGTCAGTTTTTACTGGAGTAATTTGTGTATTTTGTGTACTCTGAGTATTAGCTTTACTCCTTTCATCCATCCTCTGTGTCAGGTTGTCGACTCGACTCAACAATTACTGTACCAAAGCAATAAGGGTCCCTATGGCATTCTCCTCAGTGGGAACATTAAAACTATTTGGAGTTCCATTATCCTGTTGTGAAAATAGAGACTGCGAATTTCCTCCTGCATCGCTAGCCATTAGCAAACTGAAAACTGCACAACACAAACATAAACTAGTTAAACACGAACCAGCCAGTGATACAAACACAGTCACTTTAATAGTATGCTCTTTCGAAGGAGTCAGTGCCCCAACTTCTTCAGACAAAAAAAGAAAATGAACTCCACATTTAAATACAAATAGATAAATGGTTAATTATTCAATTATCAACTAATTGATTACCATCTCACCATTTAACTATTTGATTGTGTTAGTACATTTCATCACTGTATTCCTAAATATTTAACCTTCCTTAAAATGTTTACACTTCTATATACATCCAACTTTATTTAAAAACCATCACAATTTTAAAATCAATAAAGCATTTCCATAAATATTATGCTTATAAATCTAATTATTTTTAAAAAGCTTTGGTGTAAGTGTACCACCAATGTGTCACTATGGGTGAATGTATGCAAAGCTACTAGTTTATAAAATTGATATTTTATTTTATTTTATTATATTATTTGCAATTTTTATTTAAATTTTTATTTTTCTAATTGTCTTACTTCCATGTTATCATATTTTATATATATATATATATATATATATATATATATATATATATATATATATAATTATGCAAAATAGACAAGAACGCACCTATATTTACTAGCATATAAGCCAATTCTGTACTAGAATGTATGGTTCATCTAGCTAGTGCTTTTAATTTTAAAATACTTTTAATTGAAACATATTCATTGAGGCCTGGTGGAATGTGGGCCATAGTACAAATTTGCCACATCAATTCACTTTCTTCCAATTTGAGTTCCCAAGGGCCTTCCTTTATATCACATTCTACTTGATGTATGACAACATACTTAAAACTATGTCCTGGATTATCAACTATGTGCTTAGCTAGTGCATTAGTGCATTAGTGGTCACTTTTTTATTTATACAGTATTGATGTTCATAAATCCTCTGTTTGACTTTCCTCTCTGTTTTCCCTATATAATATGCAGGGCATATATCACAGCAAGCCACATATATAACTCCTTTTGATTCTCAATTAAATTTTCCATTAATAGTGTAGGTTTTATCCCTAATAATTATTTTGTTCCCTATCTTAATAAACCTACATTGTTGACAGAAGCCACATTTCTTCATTCCTATGGCAACTTTACTTGTCTTACTTCTTTTTTCTAACAGACATTTTAAATTAGGGCCCCTTTTATATGTGAAGCTAGGACTATTACCAAGGACTCTATTCAGCCCATTGTCTTCCAATATAATGGTCCAATTTTTATCATTATATCTTTAATTGTCTTAAAATCTAAAGAATATGTATAGAAAAAGCTAAGGCCCAAATTATAGGCTATACCGCCCTCATTCACACTATTTTCTTCAAGTGTGGTATTCCTGTTATTTATATAACCTTTATGTAACAATGGTTCAAAATGTCCTGTAGATCTTTTACAATTCACTTCATCTATAATGGCATCCACGAAGGCACCGGGATAGCCCCTTTTCAAAAACATTGTTCTTAGCAATTCACATTCAACCAAGTAGTCCCTATCTTCTGACACCATCCTAGCTGCCCTAACCATTTGTCCCTTTACGACAGCCTTCTTTTGATGGTAAGGGTGACTACTCGAAAAATGTAAAAAAGAATTTGAATATGTGGGCTTCCTGAAAACATTAGTTTTATATCTTTGATTAACTCTATCCTTGGATAGATTAGCATCCAAGAAGTTGATACATTCTGTGCCTATCTGATAAGTAAATTCCAAAAACTTGGTCATTTTTGTGATACTTTCAATGAACACTCCTATACTATTGACTTCACCTTGCCAGATAAAGCACATATCATCCTGGTACCTAGGGTACCATATCACATTGTCTTGAAATAAAGTATTTTTGAACAACAGAGTTCTCTCCTATTGTGCCATTACACAATTCGCAAAACTGCATCCACAAGGTGAGCCCATCGTGACTCTGGTATTCTGCTAGTATACTTGACCATTAAAGATCATGTAATTATTAGACAACACCACTTCTAGGAGTGTTTCCACTAAATATATATGTTTTTCTTCAGATTTTTTCCTGGTAATAAATTCTCTGGCCCATTCTACGCCTAAATTTTGCGGAATAACCGTGTATAGATCTTTTACATCTATGGTGACAAATATATAATTGTCATTATATTCCAATCTATTGATGTTGTCCAAAAAATTCCACTAGTCATGACATATTTGTGGCTCTCCTTTAATAAGTGATTTCAGTATGCTGTCTACAAGTTTATCGCAAACATATGTAATGGACCCTCTCCCATCTACTATAGGTCTAAAAGGGGGTGTTGGTAAAATCTTTATGGATTTTAGGAGAACCAAATAAAGCAGGAATAATTGATGCTGGCATTGTTAAATATTGAAAAGCATCAATATCAATTGTCCCTTCCAAAAAAAAAGGTCGTCGAGTGTGCTTCTAATCTTTCTATATGCACCATTAACTTCATTAATACTAACCTGCCTGTAACATTCGAAGTTAAAGACATGTCTATTCTCCTGTTATATTCAGTTTGATCCATAAAGACCAACCCCCCACCTTTATCAGGCTTCATTACCCTGATGTTACACACATTTAGTAACTGAATAAATTCTATTTCATTGGCAGTGATGTTTTTACTCTGCTTTTTATAGACCTGTGTTTTATTCAGCATACTCATTAAATCTGTTTCACACATTTTCTCAAACATTGCAAGGGTTTCATGCAGGGGCAGATTAAACAAGCTAGAGACTCTTAAATTATTAGTTAATGAGGAATTTGAACCCATTAAACATGTTAGGTTAAGCTTGCGTACAAATAACTTTAGGTCTATTATTGTCCTAACAAAATTGGCTCTTCTATCCGGTACAAATGTTAGCCCTTTTGCAAACAATTCCACCATATCATGTTCAATGTTCAAAGCAGTAAAATTAATATTTTAACGTCCCCTTCAACACTCACGATAATTTCAAGTCCTTCTTGTGGAGCCACAGCTATCTCCTTCTTCGGTTCTGATGGTTCCTTCTCTGCCCTTGGTTCCTGTAGTTGTTCATGTTGTTGCGTTGGTTGCCATGACCTCTCTGAAAATCCTGTTGGTTATTTCTGTTACCATTGTCATTATTTATAACCACAGGCTGTTGCTGGTCGTTCAAACGTTGCACATTATTTGTTTGATTGTTATTGCTCATTAATCTTTCACTGTGACGCACTAATGTTGCTTGCATTGCTATCTCCTCACCCTCTGCATTAGGTTCTCCCCCCTCTGTTTTTACATCATCCTCATTATCACTTTGGTCTAATGTGCTTTGTGGACTGCTTAAAGCTTGAAAAAATCATTGGGGGAGATGGGTAGGCTTTATTGTTTGAATATTATTTTATATCTCTGTTGATTTTCTTTTTCTTTGTTAAAGTTAATTTTTCTAAAGTGGCGTCTATGCTAGTAAAGATTCTTGCATACTCGTATCTATAGCTGGGAAATTCAACATCAGCATTAATGGAATGTTCCATTATTTCTAACTCTGATTTATATGATTCAGCTTCAGCAGTATATTGTTTAATCAATGCTTGTAAGAATTCTATTCCCTGCTTGTCAAACAGGTTCAATAATTCACGATGGAAAGTTGACTTCTCCACTAACCCAAACGGGATAGCGCCACTGGCGTAAACCTCTAGGAATAATCTTTTTGTTGATACACTCTTGCAAGTATGCCACTTCCAGCTGCAGTTTGCGGCATTTAAATAATTTCCGATCAAATTAGTTGAGTAAATTGTTGATAGAGTTTTCCATACGATTCAGTTCTTGTGTGCTAATATTAGGTACTTTTTCAAAAAAATGAGAAGAGCTGAGAAAGTTCGCCATTGTAAGTATAGCCCTTGTTGTTGGTGTTAGTTGCGCCCTTCCCTGCTGATTATTTGTTGCATTGTTAACAATGTTGTTATTAGCCATGCGATTCCGCTGACCATCCATTGCAGGTAAACTAGATACTTCAGAGTACAGGCAACAGGGCTCACCTAAATGAGCTTAGTCAGTTTGTACTGGAGTAATTTGTGTATTTTGTGTACTCTGAGTATTAGCTTTACTCCTTTCATCCATCCTCTGTGTCAGGTTGTCGACTCGACTCAACAATTACTGTACCAAAACAATAAGGGTCCCTATGGCATTCTCCTCAGTGGGAACATTAGAACTATTTGGAGTTCCATTATCCTGTTGTGAAAATAGAGACTGTGAATTTCCTCCTGCATCGCTAGCCATTAGCAAACTGAAAACTACACAACACAAAAATAAACTAGTTAAACACGAACCAGCCAGTGATACAAACACAGTCACTTTAATAGTATGCTCTTTCGGAGTCAGTGCCCCAACTTCTTCAGACAAAAAAAGAAAATGAACTCCACATTTAAATACAAATAGATAAATGGTTAATTATTCAATTATCAACTAATTGATTATCATCTCACCATTTAACTGTTTGATTATGTTAGTACATTTCATCACTGTATTCCTAAATATTTAACCTTCCTTAAAATGTTTACACTTCTATATACATCCAACTTTATTTAAAAACCATCAAAATTTTAAAATCAATAAAGCATTTCCATAAATATTATGCTTATAAATCTAATTATTTTTAAAAAGCTTTGGTGTAAGTGTACCACCCATGTTTTACTATGGGTGAATGTATGCAAAGCTACTAGTTTATAAAATTGATATTTTATTTTATTTTATTATATTATTTGCAATTTTTATTTAAATTTTTATTTTTCTAATTGTCTTACTTCCATGTTATCATATGATATATGATGTATATATATATATATATATATATATATATATATATATATATATATATATATATATATATGCATATAAAATTATGCAAAATAGACAAGAACGTATCTATATTTACTAGCATATAAGCCAGTTCTGTACTAGAATGTATGGTTCATCTAGCTAGTGCTTTTAATTTTAAAATACTTTTAATTGAAACATATTCATTGAGGCCTGGTGGAATGTGGGCAATACTACGAATTTGCGACATCAATTCACTTTCTTCCAATTTGAGTTACCAAGGGTCTCCCCTTATATCACATTCTACTTTATGTATGACAACATACTTAAAACTATGTCCTGGATTATCAACTATGTGCTTAGCTAGTGCATTAGTGGTCACTTTTTTAATTATACCGTACTGATGTTCATAAATCCTCTGTTTGACTTTCCTCTCTGTTTTCTCTATATAATATGCAGGGCATATATCACAGCAAGCCACATATATAACTCCTTTTGATTCACAATTAAATTTTCCATTAATAGTGTAGGTTTTATCCCTAATAATTATTTTGTTCCCTATCTTAACAAACTTACATTGTTGACAGAAGCCACATTTCTTCATTCCTATGGCAACTTTACTTGTCTTACTTCTTTTTTTCTAATAGACATTTTACATTTTTTTTTGTCTGAAGAAGTTGGGGCACTGACTCCTTCGAAAGCACTTACTGTTAAAGTGACTGTGTTTGTATTCTGCAAAAATATGCACATTTGAGAGGTATGATCTTAGATAAAGGCATCTGGATAAGCCTAAAATAAACAGGACAAAGACCCAAAATAGGAGCATGTTTTAAATGATTTGTGTTAGCATGCATTTTCTGAAGCAGAGGTGAGTGTGTGAGACAGAGAGAGTGAATGAGATCTAACACTAGCAGCATCAAAGAGGTTTTTATACTTCTGGACTCTTCAGCTGAAAAAATATGGATAAAGCCTAAAATAAAGGGGAGCAAACGCTTAAAAATAATAACATATTTTAATTATTATTCATAAAATTAGAAACTTACTTAAATAAAAGGATTTGTTTTAGTATGAATTTTCTGAAGGAAATAAAACTCTGAAACTCAAATGTATGTCATTATTAACTTCTGTCTCCAATGACTGGCAATAAACCAGACATTTTAGAGTTAAAGACCAAATAGATAAAGTAAATACCTGGATTTTTTGAAAGTGTTATATTTTGGATGTAAAATGCTTCCTCCAACACCATCAACATATACTACAGCAAGTATGAAACATCAGGTGGAAGAACTATTTTACATCAAATATATATTAAAAAAATAAAATAGTGTGTTAATGCCTGCAGCATTGGGCTTCATAACACCCCTGAGCAAGTGTTTATTATACATTATCACACACTCTGTCGGGCATTATTGCTTAAATTTAACAGGTAAATGCATACATAAATAAAATAGGTCAGGCATGGGACGTAGCATACAGAAATTAGGTTTGTATAAACGTCTTACATAATTTTACAGGAGAAATAAGGAGATGCCCAGTTTGGATATACCAGTCTATAAAATACATAAATGATATGCAAACAAAGCAAAATGTGGATGGATTGTGTTACAAGTTTGAGGAGTATTCACTGCTGTATAACCAGAAAACTATAAATGAAAAACTAAAACTTAATATAGACTTTGTAACTGGGGGGAATGGTTGTAGAAAAGTAAAAGAAAACAAATTTAAATAAGAACACAGTTTAAAATTTCACAAAGCTAGAGCCACAGCCAAAACTTGGAAGTTAACAATCCCCCTACAAATTATGCTGCATGGCACAGTTAGGAAACTGGAAATGGCAAGGTGAGAAGCGAGAACAGACAACCCCAAACTTCTCTCCTATAATGTTCACATTGATACTGATTTTTTTATTTTATTTTTATTTATTTTTATTTTACATTTGTTAACCGGCATAGTCTGACTGGACGTGTGTCCATTTACAGTGGAGGCCCGGGGAGAAAAGCTCCAAATTCTTATACAGAAGTAGATAAACGTACATTGTAGGTAAAGCTCTACATTATTTAAGATTAATAATAAACATATTTATGTACACCTTATTTTGCAGTACAGCTCAACAACCACTTACATTTAAAATACATGTTTTTACATCAGCTTATATTTATGATAAACGGGTTTTTGTGTGTATAACAGAAAACAAGCAGATACTGGTAAAAGATGACTTTACTAGTAGGAAGACAAGAGTTAAGAGTTAACCTGAAAAAGGGAATTACATTTTATAGTGGGAGTACCTGAGTTTGTAGCAGAACAGTAGGAGACTGCATTAATCATTGCTGCAGTTGGAGTTATTGAGTTTCTAGTAGAAAATCAGGGGACTGCATCTACATTCTTTTACGCAGTTACAGGACAGTGTATAAATACTGCAGAAACAAAGTTTGGAGATGTAAAGGTAGGTTAACTTAAAAAAAGCATGTATGACTGCTTTCATAAGATGTACCCTACAAGGATCCTGTTTATGGTTTGAAAGCAGTTTCTGCATAGATTCAACACTGCTTAAAGTTACTGGTGCAGTGTACTCCACTGCTGCCATTAGTGGTCGTAGGTGGTGGCGCTGCTGTAGCATTGTCACCTTACAGTAAGACGCTGTCCGGTTCGATTCTCAGCTAGAGCGTCTTCTGCGTGGAGAGATGCGTGAATGGGTGTACCTTAGTTGAAGGTTGTGCATCAGGGCTGGTAACTCTGCACATAAAAATCAGCTACCAATCATTAACGGACCGGAGTTCTGCTGTGGCGACCCCTAACCGGGAAAAGTCGAAAGACGCAACATACTGTCCCTTCACATGTTTTTTTTTTTTTCCTTTGTTGAAACTAATTAATAATCACTTTACCACACCCTTCCAGCAAATCCTTACTGACCTATCTTTCACTATGCACAGTCACACATACTACAGGAGAAGAATGTATAACACAGACAGCACTGCAAGACAACGGCCCATCCAGAAATCATTATAAATGCTTCCATGTGCTTATTCTACTTTTTAATTACTGAATGAGATGCATGACCCAGAAATGAGTGCAGTCACACAGATTAGGAAGGTGTAATTGTTCAAATATTTTCATGTTAAAAAGTTTAGCGGTAGAAGAGACAAAAAGAAAGAAAAACATAGGAGAGGTAACTTCAGTCTTGAAGAGAATCACATCCTTATGAATCCACTCAGGATGTAAGGCAAAGTTTTTTTTTTCAAAAGGAGGGCTAAAATAGACAGAGTGAAGGTGTGAAATCAAATAGTTGCTGAAAAAAGTATTTATGAATTTATTTGTCTTTGTTGACCAGGAAAAGTCTGACTGGATAAAACCCTGGAGGCCCGGGGAGAAAAGCTCCACATTAAGGTTGCACATGATGTACATTTATAAGTGTAGGGTAAAACATCTGTACATGAGCTTATTTACATGATTTTTAAATATTTCTTACATGAACATAGCATTTTAACATAAAAACATGAAAGAAATTAACATATTTTGGCTTATTATTGAATAGAAAAATAAAATACAATAATACTTAATGTAGTTACAGCATGATGGCTGCAGGGAAAAGATCAAACTGCTTTGTTTTTGAGGTTAGTAATAATTTACAGACAGAAAAGTAGAATGCAGCTTAAAACTGATAAGAAAGATACGAAAGATACAAAAGGAGAAATGATGTAAATGAGCAGTAGGATAAATGGGCAGAGGGGGAATTGTAGTTAGTGGTGGGGTCTGAGAGAAAGAGGAAGAGTTTAGGAAATAAGTGCAATAAGAGGAGAGATAAGTTACAAAATATTGGGAAGCAAAGTAGCTGTAAGAGTCGGCAAAAAGTAATCTGAGTAAAGCTAGCCAGGTGAGTAGGAAGAACAGAGCCATCTTTGGCTTAGGTGTTGTTTAAGCAAAGTTTTGAAACTATTTAAGTTTTCTGTCTGTTTCAACTGTGTGGGGATTGAGTTTTCACACATAATGGGAGTAAAGAGAGTCTCCAGCAGTGTTGAAAGTCTTACTGATATAAAGTAAGAGTTTATTGTTAGAGCAAAGGACTCTAGTGAGTGAATAGTACAGAAGAGTACTTTGTAATGCTGTGCATTTGTATGGTGGCTACAACAGCCTGTGGGCAATGTATGCTTGTGAGTAGGTCAACTGGTTTGGGAGTTCAAGCCAGTTTAATTGTTTTAATGCAAAGCAGTGGTGTGTAATATAAGGTTGGTTGGTTGCAAATTTAGCTATTTTGTTGTAGCAGGTTAGTTTAGTTTTACTGATAGTGTTGATATCTGTAAGACCAGGGGACACATATAACAGAGAAATAATGAGGTATGTTGCTGCTAAGGTGATCCTTGCTTGTTCTGTCAAGTAGTGTTTGGCCCTATAGAAGGAGCCAAGTTTTGGTTGAGTTTTCCTGATGAAATGAAGTTAGTGGTGATCAAATATGGTATCATCTATTATAACTCCAAGTAGTTTAATTTAGCTTATGGCTTCTATTTTAGTGTTATTACTTGAAGTATTGGCTTGTGGTTTCTATTTTAGCATTATTATTCGAAGTAATATGAAATGCATCTATCTGGTTAAGGTGTTGATTTGATGTAAATAGCATAAGCTTGATTTTTTGGAAGTTAAGCAAAAAGTTAGCATTTTTAGGCCATATTTCAATGTCAATGAAAGATTTTTGAGTGACTTGCTGTAATTTAGTTGTGGATGGGGCAGGGTACATAAGGAATGAATTTTCAGCATATTGTATGAGATTGGCAAGTGTTATAGTGGTGTGTAGTTTATTTATGAAAATGTTAAATAGAAGGGGGGGGGATTGACCCTTGTGGAACACCAACAGAAATGAACTGAAGTGCTGTAAGGTTTTGTTGCCATTTAAGTACCTGCTGATGATTGCATATAGAACTGTGACATCAGGAGAAGGAGGGGTCTGTGAGACCAAGTATTGCAAGATCATAGAGGAGTTTGTGGTCGGTATCTGTGTCAAATGTGTTTGAAAGGTCAAAAGGTCAAATAAAAAACAAGGTTGCCCTCATTTCTATATTGTTTACTATGTTGGTTAATTAGAGGAGGACAGTATAGTATTGAGGTTAGGCCTGAAACAGTACTGGGTGTTGGAGAAGAGGTTGTCTTTAGTTATATGCTTTATAAGCTGAGAGTGAATACATTTCTTGAAGAGGTTTTTTTTTTGTGGGGTGATAGGATAGCAATAGGTCTATAATTTGTTAATTTTGTTGAAATAGCTCCTTTGTGAAGGGGTATAATATAGCAATAACCCATGCCTGGGTGTGGGTAATTCTGGATTTACCCACAGTTGGTGTGGTTTGGTCACAAGGGCGAAGCCCGAGTGGCCAAACAAAGCCAACCGTGGGTAAATCCAGCATTACCCACACCCAGGCGTGGGTTATTGCTATTATACAATGACATTATTTAAGAAAAAAAATAATTACTTTTCTTAAATAATGGCATTGTATAAAGCCTACTTGCTGAGAATCACCGTTGCTTTTTTTAAAGCTGTTTCTCTATGTTAAACTTGTTTAACATAGCAAAACAGTGTGAAAAAAGAGTTTTAGTAATGAAAAAAGTCCTGACGACTGGACCTTTTTCCATTACTATAGCTGATTTACAATGTGCACGCTGACCAATCAGCATGCACGTTTTTGAATATTAATGGGGGGGTTGTATAATAATGGATATTTTCCAGATGGATGGGACATGGTTTTCAGTTAATGACCAGTTGAATGGAAGGCTAGTGCTTGTGCGCCTGCTTTGAGAAATTCAGTAGGAAGGCTATCAGCAGCTGAGGCTGATGCTTTTAATTTGGCTAGCAATTCTTTTATGGTTGATGTTGAGATGGGCTCAAAACTAAAAGAGAGTGTGTCACTTTCGAGAATAGGTGAAAGTTGGAGGGGTGAGGTGAAGTGGTCATTGATTCATGATAGAACTGACTGGATAAAGTGAGTGTTGAACTGAGTGGCCATGGACTATTTGCTGTTTGAAAGAGAGGGACAGGGTGCAGTGGTATGTTTATTTAGAGGGGACAAAAAAAGTTTGGGGTTGTTTGGATGCTTTTGTTGAAGATTACTATAGTATGATTTCCTGGCAGATTTAACAAAGATCTTGGTATAGTTTCTGAACTGTCCAAAAGTTTGGTAGGCATGTTGTGTTTTAGTGTTATACCATTCTTTCCATGCTTTATCTCTTTACAGCTGGTTTCTTTTGTCAGCCATGGTGCTGCATTAGTTTTTACACTTCTTATCCTAACTGGTGCTAAATCACTTAAGGAGCTGTAACTGAAGTAAGTAACTGTGTCATCTAGGGGCTTACTCTTAATACATTCCAGTTGTGGTGGGGAAGGGCTGTAACTGACACATCTTTGTCAGATTTGGTTAAATTGTGTACTTTTTTATAGATTATTTGTTTGTATGAATTATGTTGTTGTCTTATTACATAGGTTGACAGATGGTTACTTGTAGTATCTGGTAAGCAACCAGAGTATTTTATATTATAGGGTTTGTTTGCCTATATTCAGTCCAGTGTGGACTGCCTTTTAATACTTTGTATATAAACTGGTACAGAGAAGGAGAGAAACAGGTTTTGTGATGTGGTATATGTGTGTTTATGATGGAGTTGGGATATGATATGGGAATATTATGGTAGTTAGTGAGGTGAACTAGTGCTTTGAGTGTACAAAACAGTAGCAAATGACTTATTGTCATGTGCAGAAAGTTGTATGTTATGATTTTGTGGGCAGGGGAAGATAAAGAAGTAAGTAGTGAGTGTGTGTGTGTGTGTGTGTGTGTGTGTGTGTGTGTGTGTGTGTGTGTGTACATGCATGTTGATATATTTATATATATAAGTATCTATATATTGCAATTTACACTTGCATATGTGTCAACAGATGGATAAAAGTGTCAGTATGTTTTGATACAGGTATGTGTATTTTATTTTATTTTATTCTGGTTGACATGGTAGTGTACTGATTACTTGAAAGCAATTAGAGGCTCAGCCTTCGCTGCAAAAACAGTATCATATAGATAGTTAAAGTACTCCAAACATTTATTTACCTATAATGGAGTGAATAATAGAATGACTTACAGAAGGTTAGCAACTGTAACAGATCATACAGAAGTAGTCATGCAACTGCATACATATCAAAGTAAGGCAAATTTATATCAGATAAATTTGCAGATAGCAAAACAGTAGTAATAGTATTGTCAACTTAGTTACACTATGGGGACATGTACAAGTGTCAGTTAGTAGAGATCCATAGATCAAAGTTTCATCTAGTAGATCTGCAGATGATATAATGTAGAAAGAGAAAGGCTGAGACGACCAAAGAAAAGTGAAAGTGAGTAGTGAGATGGTGAGGAGATGGAGAAGTTAGTATTATTCAGATATAAGACAGAGTTAAATAACAATAGTATCACAGACTAAACATCAGGGATCATAAAGTATGCTAGCGAGAGGGAGAGAGAGGAGAATGGGACAGATATTTACATATGCACAGGAGGGTCTCAGTACATGGTCATATGTGGACAGTAGATATAACCATATAGTAGTGGTTATACTCTAAATAATGACGTGTCAGTGATCCTGTCAATAGCATATTTATTATCCATGGCTGACTACTTCAATTTATTATCATTGTTTTTGCTAAGAACTGATAAAATCTGCAGACCCATCTTGTTAAAAAAGTCAGTCAACTCATTTTTAAAGAAGTCTGATTCATTTAGATCATTTGGGAATTTGTAAATTCACAGACCTTTTGAATAACATTTTCTCTGAATACATTTTTATGTATTTTTTCATAATTATGTAAAATTCAAGTAATAAGCAAACTATAGTAATGAATGTTAGTATAAAAGTTCATTTTTGACATTTTTTTATGTAGTACTGTGAATTTATATCAAATTTTTATACTAACATTCATTACTATAGTTTGCTTGTAACTTGAATTTTAGATAATTATGGTTGCTTAGTTACTAATTAGTTAATTTATATTAAAGGGTTTTCAAGTGATTAAATGTTATAGGAAGTAGTATAAAAGGAATGAATTTATTTTTTATTGTATTTCTGATGAAGTCCTGTATGTAGGTGGACGAAAATGCAGTTGTTTTGTTTGAAGTGTTAAAACAAGATTACATGTTGATGCCTTATTCCCTTCATGGAGCTGTGGTTACTGAATTCCTGTGCGCTTTGGTATTTTTTAGTTATTGTGACTTTCAAGGCATTATTTCATCCTTGTTTTTGAGATTTGAGTTTTTTACTGCTTTATGGAGGATTTGGAGACCAGTATCAGCTCTTCAGTCAGAAGAGCAAGTGACTTAGAGTGTGAGCAAGAGGCTTGCACGAGTGGAAGGGCAACTTACACAGTTGGTGGCTATTCTGACTCAGCACCCAACTAGTTCAGATGGCATTTCATTTTATGACAATAATGGAGCAGATTCTTTGCCTGGCAACCAGGAGGCATTATCTAAACAACTAGGATGTCCAACGTCGCTTCTGGAATTGTTACTGGACGCACAGTTGCCTCGAGGATGGAGGGGAGAGAATTCAGAAGAGAGGGGAATTCAGCATGTTTTTTTAAGTCAAGGACATCGAGGAGAAATGCATTTGTTATCTGGATCTATGAACTGTAATTTAAGTGGAAGGAAGGAAACCAGAATCGAAGAACAGCAAGGTGACTGTTCCAATTAAGCTACTAGTGGTGTTAACAACACCTGAAATGTTACTGAGACTGTGCAATGGGGGAATTCATGCAATTTCTCAATGGCTTAAAAGTAACTGTAATGTTGCTGACAGTTAGTCGGACATGACTAGAACATTGAATAATCAGAATGTAAACAGTTATAACACAAATGTTAATTTATTGGGTCCCGGACAGTTTGCCGAATGGCCGTTTCTCCGAAACTGAAATGGCCAGGCATACTTGCACGAAAGTGCATTTTACCAAAAAAGCAATTTCACGCAAGTATGCTAACAGATAAGGGGAATCGTGGAATGGCTGTTCGAGATCATAGTATAGTGAGGATAAGGGAATATTCCTTTTTCCCCACTGTAGTGCAATCTCGGAGTGAGAATATAAAAGTAGGGGGCTTGTGGGGGGCACAGCCCCCCACATGGGGGGTGCAGGGGAGCTTGCCCCCCTGTGTAAACATTTGTTTTGTGTTTTCATGTGTTTGTTTTTGTTTTTCTTGTAGTGTTTCTGAGGGACTTTAGCAAAAGTGCTTTTTCGGCAAAAAGCACTTTCGCTATAGTGGATTTGGTTATTTTGTTTCGGACAATTGAGTTTTCGTTCAATTGTCCTGGACCCTAATTTATTATATGATTTGATGTTAAGATATAAAATCTTGCATATGGACAACTCTTACTGAAAGGAATGCATTGGGAGGGAAATTGTGCCAAAGGGATTACTTATTTTTAAATATCCCAACAATGTGAAGGAGGGTAGTGAATTTCATAAAGAGTTGCTCAAAATTTTTAACAATAGTGGATTAGATATTATGAGAGCTATTATTAATAACAATGAAAAAGAAATGGGTACATTGTATAAAAATATAGACAAAATTAATCATGCCATAGTAACAGACCTCTTGTTTACAGTGGAGGCGGAAAAAACAAAATATTTTAAAGTGAAGGACAAAACTGAAGAAAAATATAAGCATATTTATGATAGAAAATGTAAAAAATTGGACAGGGAACTAGTGAAGTATAGGGAACAATGCTCTTACCCCAAACCCAAGACCAACACCAGGAGACAATACTGGAATAATACTAATCATGTAGGGGGGGGCGAACCCTGGGAGAGAGCTGATAACATGGAATGGAATACTGAAGGTGATTATACTAATTTTCAAGGCGCAGTAGGTCAGGGTGGTATGTTCTAGATGACCCTTTAGAATTCCCCCCATTGAGGAGGTCGGAGAGAATCAAACAACAGGCACCAGTGAATTATCACTACCCCGGGGGGGGGGGCAACAGAATGGGAGGAGGTTCTAAGTTTAAATGTTCAGAATTGTAGCATGGCACAAGATATGTTGGAGATGGACATATTGTAGTGGAAGGTTATAGACATATGTATCAGAATTTCAGCATATTCAATTATAGTTATTTAGATATGGACCATCTGTCCTTTAGCTTGTTTAGTAAAGGACTTAAATTTGTACCAAGTACTGTGAGTAACATTTCCAATGTCTTAATAGACTTGGCATTATTTTTCAGGAAAAAGAATTTAGAACTTATTATACAAAATAACAGACCTAATGTCCATTTAATTAAGAAAAAGAGCATGTACAATCCACCCCTCCACCCCCCAGCTCAAGGATTATGAGACCCAGGTTGAAATGGAGCTCAGACAGAGTCTAAGCAATTCAAGTAGGCATTACAAACTGAGCAAAGAGGAAAATGACTTGTTGAATTCTTTGAGGAAGAATGAGAATGTCAGGGTTATGAAGCCTGACAGGGGGGGGGGGAGGGGTAGTTATTATTGATAGTATTACATACTGAGCCAAAATGTTGGACATGTTAAATAACACGGATAGATATACCAGAGTATCTTGCAACAAAATTAATGTTGCATATAGGAAAATTGACTTTATGTTAAAAGAAATGGTTAAGGATGACATGATTAGTCAAGAAGTATATCAATACCTAGTTATGGACAAACCTAAAGTTCCTTCAATTTTTGGTATACCCAAGGTCCATAAGGATGTCGACAACCCACCTCTCAGACCAATTGTGGCAGCTACAGGATCTAAAACCTATCCACTAGCCAAATATTTGGACTTGAGGCTAAAAAATGTTTGGTCTCAGAAGGTGGGCATCCTTAAGGACTCTTGGGATTTTTTGAGAAGTATTGGTGGAAATTTATATCAGGATGATTTAATATTTGTTACATTGGACATCCAGGATTTGTTTAATGTTATACCCCATAAGGCAGGACTGGAATGGTTTGAGGAAGCACTCAGAATAAAGGGTAGTATAGATAGTGATACCATAGTGGTTCTTATAGAACTTATGGATATAGTGCTTAGACACAATTTCCTGTTTTTTGAAGGTGAGTTCTTCAAGCAGGTAAGTCGGGTAGCTATGGGGGCCTGTTGTGCCCCATGTACACTAACATAGTCTTGTCCACATGGGAGAAGAAATATTTATTTCATTCAGAATACTCACAGTATTGGAGCTATTATAGATATTACCTAGATGACATCTTCATCTTTTGGGTTGGATCTGAAGTGATACTATATGCATTTATTGAGTATATGAAAAACACTACAGAATTTTTTAAGTTCACTCATGTTATTTCTCATGAGAGACTACAGTATTTAGATGTAGTCGTAGAAAAGGTTCCAGAGGAGAAAATATTTAAATCAAATGTGTATAGAAAAGAGACATTCTCAAACTCCTATTTGTGTTTTACTAGTGCCCACCCTTTTAGTCAAAATCGGAGAATTATAAAAGGGCAATTCATTAGGAGTTGCAGAATGACTTTTTTAGATGAGGATTTTACTATAAAAAGTAAAAAAACTGAGAAAGATATTTTTAGAAAGGAACTATCATTTGGGTTTAGTGGAAGAGACTGAGAATGAAATTTAGAAGGAGAGGAGAGGTAGATTTAGCCCTATTTTAGGGGTTCCCGAGTTGGTAGTAGGTCAGGAAGCCAACAACGTCCCTACTGAAATTAATTGGAGCAGTAATTTTGTCTTGAATTTTAGTAGTAATGTTCATTATATTAGGGACATTGTTTCCAAAAATTGGGAGAGGTTTGGTAACTATTCAGACTTAGAGCAACTATTTAAGGACCCCCTGAAATTCACTTACAGGAAGGGCAAGAATACTAAGGAAATGTTAGAAAATCATAAAACAAAACAGGGCAGGCAAAGGAAGGGCACATACAAGTGTGGTTCTTGCACACATTGTCCTTATGTACTTCAAGGAAACAGTGTGAGTTTAAAGAATAGGAATGAGAAGGTAGACACTAACACACACTGTAATTGTGATACTATTGCAGTCGTATACATTGCTATTTGTAAAATATGTGGGGGTTTCTATATAGGAAAGACAAACAGGAAATTTAAGAGGCGTATATATATGAACA
Organism: Protopterus annectens; assembly: GCF_019279795.1. Lineage (NCBI taxonomy): Eukaryota > Metazoa > Chordata > Ceratodontiformes > Protopteridae > Protopterus > Protopterus annectens. The sequence continues at coordinate 1,613,154,185 of NC_056741.1, forward strand.
CCTTAACGATATTAAGAAGCAAGACATTAATAATGCCCTCTACAAACATAGTACATATTGCACTGAAGCAGTTTTTGTTTTTTTTATTATTGAAAAAGTGGAATCGGACCCTGGGGGGGTGGGGGTTGTTGGGAGACAA